>NW_017731929.1:1178568-1179471 GCF_001890085.2 Hipposideros armiger | reverse complement strand
CTATTCTATTTTATTTCATGTACTAGCTTATTTGATATACCTTTTAGTATCATTCTTTTAATAGTTCCCCTAGAAATTACAAAATACATCCTTCCTGTATGATGAATTTTATGTTTTAGAAGTTCTGCATAACTCACTTCCCTGTAAAGAGAATTTAAGTTTCCTTCCTTAGGCAATTATGTTGCAGGTAAAGACAAAGTGTGGGTTAGACACAGAGTACAAAAGCTCAGAATCGCAGAAACAAAAAAAGTTGGCAGTCACTCACAAGCTCTTATCCCTGGATCTCTACTGGGTACTGAAAAGATTGAAAACAGGCTGGGAGATTAAAGAGGTCATTTTTCAGTGGTGGAAGAAAGGGAGTGATTGCCAGTGAAGGAAAGGAAGGAAACTCTACCTAAATCCTAACCTCTAGAGAAAAAAGACTTAAACCACTGGGAGGAGGACAGTAATCACTGTCCTCCATTGTGGCTAGGAGATGGATAAAAGAAAAAAGGCCTTTACTCCTGGGGTAGGATTAGGAAACAGACCAACGATTTCAGGAATTGAAATGCAAGAAATAAAAAAAAAACACACATTAACGATGAAGAATGTATTTTACAGGCTCAGGAAAACACTAGTTGAGGAAAGTATAAATGAGCTTCAAGACAGGTCATGAGAAATTACCCAAAATGAGATACAAAGTAATTTTTAAAAAAAAAATTTAGAGGATGGGAAACAGAAAGAGCCTCTAAGAATTGTGGGACTGTATCAAATGAACTACTGAAATCCCACAAAGAGGAAGGTAAATGGTACCGAAGAAATATTAGAAGAAAAATGCTGAGAATTATCCAAATATGATTTAAGAGATCAAACCATAAACCTAGGCTCAGTGGCCAATCACAAAAATCAGGATAAATACAAAAT
>NW_017731929.1:1175846-1176978 GCF_001890085.2 Hipposideros armiger | reverse complement strand
GCTTGGGATGCCAGCTCTGAGCAGCAGGGCCCCGGTTCGGATCCCACATATGAGGGCCAGTGACGCTGCACCCTCTACAGCTAAGATGGTGAACAACTTCTCGACCTGGAGCTGGGCTGCCATGAGTCGCCATTGACAGCATAGGCTGCAGTGGGGCTGGCAGGCAGCAGGCAAGAGCTTTCGTGAGCTGCCATGAGCCGCTGTGAGCAGCCGTCCAATGGCCGGCGAATGACTGCTCGCTCGGGAAGAGCGCAATAATACCAACATGGGCCAGTGAAGCGACGTCCTCTACAACTAGACTGAAGAACAAACAGACAGCAACTTGTCTGTTCCCCTTCCCTGATTCTTCAACGCTGTTGCCCTCCCCCAATTTTGCCAATTAAATCTTAAAAAAAAAAAAAAGAATTCTGTACCCAGCAAAATATCTTTCAAAAGAAAAGGTAAAATTAAGTACTTTTAAGCCAATCCAAAAGATGTTGTTACTAGTAGATCTGAACCACAAGAAATGTGAAATGAAGTTCTTCAGGCAGAAAGAATACAAGAAAGACACTTGATTCTACAAAGTGTAGAACTCTGAAAATAACTAAAGTGAAGGTAAATGTAATTTTTTTTCTTATTTTTTAGTCACTTCAAAACAGAACTATGTGAAGTAGCACTGCCTGATAGAACTTTGTGATATGACAGAAATACCTTACACAGTTCAATGTTACGTGGCTACTAAGTACTTGAAAAATAGCTTGTACAAGAGAGAAAATAATTACAACTTAATTAAATGCTAACTACTGTAAACTGAAAGTTAGATAGTCACACTGGTCAGTGACTAACATACTGGACAATGCAGGTCTGAAAAAAACATAATCGCAAAGTATTATGATTTTGTGGCATAAGTAAAAGTGTAATGTATGACAACAATAGTGCAAAAGATAGGAGAAATTGAAAATATATTGCTGTTGGGCTGACACTATATAAAAAGTGGTATTACATTGCTTGAATATAGACTGAAATTAAAGATGTGTAAGGTAAATCATAAAGAAACCAGTATAACTTTTTTAAAGAGGCAAACTAAGTACAAGTAGCAAGACAATAATAAGGATAAAATAGACTCAAAAACAGAGAACAGGGGGCCGGCCGA
>NW_017731929.1:1168227-1169216 GCF_001890085.2 Hipposideros armiger | reverse complement strand
TATAATGTGGTACTACCACATACCCACTAGAGGGGCAAAAATTAAAATGATAGCCCCAAAATGGAAATATTCCAAATACCCATAAATAGGTGAAATGGTCAACAAATTGTGGTAAATACCATATGGATTCAGCAATAAAATGTTGTGAACCATTAAGCACAAAAACATGAATGATCCTCAAAGACATCATGTTGAGAGAAAAGGATAGATGCAAAAGAGCACATATTACATAATTCCATTTATATGAAATTCTAGAACAAATGAAACCAATTTATAGTGAGAAAAAGAAGACAAATGGTTTCCTGGGAACAATGGTGAAAGTATGACTTACTACAAAAGAGAAGGGAACTTTTGGGGATGCTATCATAGAAATATTCTATATCTTGATTGTGGTAATGAAAATATTCTATTCTTGAATGTGGTAGTGGTGACAGGGGGATAAACATTTGTCAAAACACAATGAGCTGTACATTTTAAATATATACATTTTATAGTATGTAAATTATTCTCAGTAAATTTTAATCTTTATAAAGGAGCTCTCTTGGGAAAATATTAACCAGGGAATGTTGGTGATGCCAATACATAACCACTCAAAAGATATCAAAAACATCAATAAAATTCTATACTCATTTGTTTTTTATATCTCATGAAAATTTAAAAAAACAATAAAATCATCATAGAAAGCCAAGAATAGAAGAAAATATTTTAACTTAATATTCTCTATCAGAAAGCTTCAGCAAACATCATGATTGGATGCTAAAACATCAGAAGCATTCTGCTTAAAGTCAGAAACAACACCAAGTTTTTAAGCTATTGCTGCTATTACTCAACATTATATAAGACATATAATAGCTAAAGAGCAATGAGGAAAACACATAAATTATAAAAAATGAAAAGAAAGCCACAAAACTGAATATTTTCAGGTAATCATCAAACTCAACAGTGATCAGATACATGATAAACAGAAAGAAAAAAATTCAAAAGCTTTC
>NW_017731929.1:1165741-1166812 GCF_001890085.2 Hipposideros armiger | reverse complement strand
GAACAACAGCTCGACCTGGAGCTGGGCTGCCGGGAAGAGCACAACGATAATACCAACATGGGCCAGTGAAGCGACGTCCTCCACAACTAGACTGAAGAACAAAAGGACAGAGACTTGTCTGTTGCCCTTCCCTGATTCCCCAACACTGTTCCCCTCCCCCAATTCCCCAATAAAATCTTTAAAAAAGAAAATTATCATTTACAGTGATGTCAGAAGGGATAAAATACTTAGATATTTAGATATAAATCTAACAAAATATGAACATTTGTATGCTGAAATTACAAAATGCTGATAAAAAAATAAAAAAAATATTTAAATAAATGGAGACACCCTGTGTTCACTGATTGGAAGACTCAATAGTAAGATGTCAATTCATCCCAAATTAATCAATTGCATTGTATTGAACTGCATTCAATACAATCTAAATAAAAATTCCCTCAGTATTTTTTGTGGGAATCAATAATCACTTCTAAAAACATTTATGTAAAAGCAAAGGAGCTAGAATAGCCAGAATGACTCTGAAAAAACATAAAGTTGGAGGACTTACTAGAAATCAACAATAACCATCAGAATGTGGTACTGGCAAAATGATATGTATATAGATCAAAAGGATAGTCCAGAAACAGATTCACATATGTGGTCGATTCAGTTTTGACTAAGTAAGTTCAATGGGGAAAGTGTTTTCAACAAATGGTGCTAGAATTGGGAAAGTGAGCCTTGACCCTTATCTCACACCACATAAAAAATTAACTCAAATGGATGACACACCTTGACATAAAAGCCAAAACTATAAAAATGGTACAAGAAAACATAAGAGGAACTCTGCACAACTTTACATTGAGCAAACTTAAGATTGACAAACTGAATTTAATCAAAATTAAAAGTCAGAAAAATGAAAAGGTAAGCTTCAGACTGCAAAGTGTATGTATGTGTCTGTGTGGGTCAAAGGACTTATATAATAAATGTGTAAAGAATTCTTGCAACTCAGTAAGACGAACACCCCAATGTTTAAACATGGTGAAATATTTGAACAGATACTTCACAAAGGAAGACATACAAATGACCCATAAA
>NW_017731929.1:1150354-1163881 GCF_001890085.2 Hipposideros armiger | reverse complement strand
AAAAAAAAAAGTGCATGCAGTAAGTGTTTAACTCTGGATACTTAAATGGGACCGGGGGATGAAAAGACATGTTCACATTTTACCTAATAGTCCTTTTTCTATATTGTTGAAATTTACATCAAGCTTGCATGTCTGTAATTTTAAAAAAATTAGTTATTGCATATAATAATTACATGAATTCCATAAGAATTAAAAATTGAAAAAAATAGCTTAAACGTTTATCTTCATGTTGATGTACACACTCTTCAAATGATCTGTAATCTTCAGCAGAGGTGACTGCCATTTTAAAGAAATTCAACTGACCAAACAGTTCATGATACGAACAACAATATATAAAAAGCCTTTTTTAAAAATCGTAAACTCCACAGAACCAGCAGACTCTCAGCAGTGTCTAAGCATATGTAAACATAAAATAAAATTAATGCCTGGAGAGGGAAATCTCCTAAATAGAGTATTCTTCTTTACCTCCTCCTCTTTTCTTTAACTTGGTCTGAGCAGCTTTAAACTCACCATTTTGGATGTGCGCAAAATGACTAAAAGCAGTAATCTTAAGGAGGCCACGAATGAAGGTACATCTCCCAGAGGCGTGCTCTGACCCGACATCGTTAGTGGAGGGGGAGCATAGATGGAATGGTGCTAATGTCAGGAGAAGAACGACTGTTACGGTTTGTACAGGGTGTCTGCGTGCCCGAGCCTCGGTGACAATCGGGGGAAATGCAAACACAGCCAGCAGAGCAACGGCAACCGAAGGATTTTCGGGAGACGGGGGGCTGCAGGCCTATGGCGTAAGGTGGATAAGCTCTATAGGTGGCTGGAAATGGGCAGAGAAGTGGGTGGGGGTGTTGTGAGGGGAAGAGTCGTACAGTCGCGAGTGTGGGGAGAAAAGCAGCGGGGTCCTTGGCCAAGGTACCAAGGACAGCAGAAGAAGCTGCAGGAAAAAGCCACGTTGGAGACCCCCGATACCGACCTATGTCATCCGCCGGGGGCAGCGGGCGCGGCGGCCACTGACAGAAGTGCGGCCCCGGGTCCGGGCTAGACAGGGCCCAGGAGGCGAAGAAGGCCTCTTACAGCCATCAACCCCACCCACCATGGCCGGCGCAGCGGGCCAGGGACAGGCCCAGCTCCCTCTGGAGGAGAGAAATTAAGAAACGGAGGAGGTGAAGGCAGCAATTTCCTCAACCCGGGCCCTCACATACCCGACATCAGAACAAGACACATTTTATAATAAAAAAAATCCCCTCACCGATCTGTGCAGCGGCTCCGGAGCGAGAGCAGCGCTGGGTCCTCCACCCGCCACCACCGCCTTCTTCTCCGCCTCCGACTCCTCCCCCGCCGAACGCGCAGCGGCAGGTGGCCGCAGCGGCAGCAGCGACAGCGGCGGCGGAAGCAAAGGAGGAGGCGGCGGATCCCGCCCCTTGCGCCGCGGTAGAGGAGAAGGAGGAGGACACCCAAGCCCCGCCCCCAGGACAGCAACGACCAATAGGCTTGAAGGACCTCTGCGTGGGGGCAGGAGGAATCCACATATCCAATCGAAACCCGAGGAGTGGGCTTACGTCCATGGTTGGGACGTGGCAGAAAAAGGGAAAAGAAAAAAATGACTGTCTTTACACCCTGGCCCTCCCTTCTCGGTCAGGGAGACTTCACAGATTGGCGCAAGAGCGGAAGGACGAAGCCACACTCTTTCCCACCCTATCCCCCCAGCCTGGGCCCGCCTCCTTTCCCTGCAGCACTGCGACGTTTGGGGGGCAGAGGGGGGGCGGAGCACCGTGCTGGGCTGGAACTGCACGGCCTTTTGTGGTTTGGGCTGGGAGAAGAGGGCGGGGTCTCGCGGAAAGGGAAGGGGGTGTGGAGAACTAAGGGAAGGACTGGCGCAACTGGACTTTTACAGAAATTGTTGTACAACAGCCACGACCAAAATGCAGGCATTAAAATCAATGTTAATTAGAGTGGAAAGCTAACAAGGTTAAGATCCCTTGGCATAACGTTCAATTTGTTGCAGTTCAGATATAAGCGGAATGAGAAAAAAATAGATGGAGGAAGGGCACGATTGCCTACCCTGACTGCGCACGATATAATGCCTTTTCCCCTCCCATCCTGCAGTCATACCCTCACCCCCTCATTGCTGATTCTATTGGGGCGGGGGCAGGGTATAAGGAAGGCTTGTGTTTCCTCCTTATAGCCATGGCCGGACCAGAGCCTTCCACTTTTCATCTTGAGGCTGATTAGTTGTCAAGCTGGGAAGTAACCGCTCCCATCACATGCAACTAAAGTAAATAGAACAGCTGTGTAGTCTCTGAGCACCTTGCTTAATTTAAACCCGGGTAACAGTTAATCATGCCAGTGATATTAAATTGTTTCTTTGTCCCTCACATGTCCTCTCTTTTCATCCTGAACAAGTGGGCTTTTCTATAGTAATTACTGTCTCGCTTTCCTCCCATCTTACTCCCAACCCCCTCCACACACTCAGTGCCCAGGACATATTATTTATCGCATCCCCTCCCCCAAGAATTAAGAACCCCACTTCTTGTGCTGGCCCTGGCAACTGCAAAATCCCCTGCCAGGGAAATGAAACGTTTTTGTTTTGTTTTTGTTTTTTAGTGTTGATGAAAATAAATTACCCAAAATTTACTATAGAAATTTAAGTTATGAGAATTTGCTAGACATATTGTGAAACCAAATCTAAGTCCCAGTCCACCCCTGTAGTACGTTTCTTATCAAGAAACCATTTTCCACTTGATATTTCTCTGCTTGACACATGTTGCTCTATAAATTGTGGCTCTTTTTCCATCCAACTCTCTCCCTCTTTGAAAGATAATTGATACTTTAATCATATTTCCCTAATCTCCTTTTTAAATGTTGCATGTTAATCCAGTTGGATACACTAACCTGTTTGTTGGTGCAGGGTTTCCCAAATTTCAATCTTTCTCATACCATATCTGTGTATGCGACTCACAGTATTATTTATAATTTTCTTTAAATAAATGCTAATTTTTTTTCAATTTCTTTAAGAGATAAACTTTATAACACCAGTAGAAATGGAAAATCTCCATCACTTACCGGAAGCTAAAAGTAACTGTAAGAAAATGAACAGAAAACTGTGTTTTTAAATTCTGGCTAGAAACTATTGTCTAATCTCTGAACTTAAAGCCCACTCCCTGTAAAGGGGGAGCTTACCAAGCAATAGGCACATATTAAAGACCAAGCACACAAATGGCATTTTTATCATGATGTAATCAAAGGGTAGACAAATAGAACCAAAATAGGAATCACTTTTTCACCATGTGAGTCGTTGTTTTTAATCCTGCATGCATATCCCAACTAAAGTCATCCAAGGCATCAGAAGTGATCATTATTACTCTTTAGGACACACTGTTGTGGAGGCTTAAAGCATGTATTCTAGAATCAAACAGACTATATTTTTATACTAGCTCCTGCATTTGGAGTTGTGTGTTTCTGGGCAATCTACTTACCTCTCTGGTGACAATTTAAATATTGGGAAGGAATAATGCCTACCCATGGGTCATTGTGAATCAAGATAGGTAGCCTAGGAAATTGACAACCCCCTCCAGGGTACAAGGTGAAGTGCCTCACTGGTTATACAAGTAACAAATGACTGTATTGAATATCTGCAGCTTGAGAAAATAAGAACCAGTTTCACCCAGCTAGGCTGGGTCACTATGACTGGGACCAGACTTTTAGCTAATTATATTGTCATTATAATCTCATTTACATTGCAGTTACTATGACTCCCATCACACACTTGATGCCATCACAGTTCCAGAGGAACCAAATAAAGAAGAAGAAAGCAGGAAACTGAGGGTCCTGGCAAGGTGAAGAGATGAGTGAACCATGTCAATGGGAAGTCACCAATTCCCAGGGAGGGTTAAAAACCCCTGACCAATGACTTCCTCATGCAACTTGTTTTCCGAGTTCGCCCGCACTTTCCTCTCAAGTGTGCACTTTCATTTTCAATAAATCACTTGTGCTTTCTTGCATCTGTGTCACTCTTGAATTCTTCCTTTCTTGGAGACAAGAACCCAGTCACCACTGCTACAGATCGAATCCTCTCTTGGACATCCCTGTGAGCCTCCAGCGACAATTGTATAGATTAAAATAACCTAATGAATGTAAAGCATATCATACCTAGTATGTAGTAAGTGCTAAATACGTATTATTATAGCTTACGTAGTGTATTATTCTGTGTATAGAGAGATAACATGTATTATTGACATATATGTATTATTATTATTTGACTTATATGTATTTTTATTATTATTGTTGATTCCAGAAGTGAGAAGCACTCCCTAAGGCATTGGGTTTGTTGATGTAAGAAATGTCCAAACCTTTGGAGAACTTCAATGAGTTTACTTGAGCCAAACTGACGACAATTGCTATGAAGCAAAATCTCAACTGACTAAGAAAATGCTCCAGAGAGTGGCAGTTTTGCAGCTTATTTTATACATTAGAATCAAAGAAAGAGACATAAGAAGGGTTACATGAAATCCATTGGTGGTAGATTAAGGAAGTGGGAGAAAGCAAAGCTAGTAAATCTCTGGGATTGGATAAAAAGAAAAATGGAGAGATGTATACTTCTCTTACATTGGTGGGTACAGGATAGTTAATAATTTTATAGCACTTAGAGATGGTATTTGGGAACAAGATAATGAGGGGTTCTGCTGTCTTGTGTTCTGGTATAGTGGGAGATTCCAAGAGTATGTTATCTTAGATGCAAAAAGACATAGACAGGCTCACTTAAGGTAAAGATCAACCTTTGTCAAGGAAGCTACAGGCCAAGGATGTGACTATCCACCATGACCTACTTTTAGTTAAGAATTTTTATGTTGAGATCATCCTATGAGGTTAATTTCTATATCAGTTTGTAGGGCCTGCCATGCAGACCTCCCCTGAACTTGTCAGGTTTAGTATGTGGCCCCTTTTCTGTCCACAGGTTGAAGATATCACATGGTGTAATGCAGTGGTTCTTAAAGAGTGGTACCCCAGACCAACAGCACCAGCATTAACTGGAATTTTTTTTTTTTTTTTTTTGCTGAGCTATCTTGTCACCTGTTGGCAGCTCAGTGGCAGCTCAGCTTGGGCCGGGACTCGAACTGCTGTTGCTCAGAACTTGCACTTTTGAGTGAGCTCTTAACCAATTGAGCCACTAGGCTGGCCCAGAAACTTTTTTAAAAAGCAAATTCTCAGGTAGGTTCAACCTCAAGCCTGAATTGGAAACTCCAAGCGTGAGGCCCAGGAATCTGTATTTTAGCAAGTCTTCCAGGTGACGCTAATGCACATAAAGTTATACATGCATTGTAATAGAAAGAGGATTGGCCAAGAAGTGAGAGGACCTGAGTTCTAAATTACAGCCTTAGAGTGACATCAGCAAAAATGGAGGCATAAGGGCTTTTGAAAATTCTTTTCTCCACAAAAACAGTGAGAAAACTGGCATAATTGTCAGAATCAACTCTTTCAGCACTCTGGACATTAGCCAAAGGCTTGCAGCAGTCCAGGAAGGATTTATTCAAGAAAAACAGCTGAATCTCAGAAAGAACAGTGAGCTTTGTGATGTTTTGACTTGTTCTAATCCAATTCCCTTGTCTCCAGCTCTGCTGTAGCATGGAAAAACAACCCACAATTATGGTGAAAGCAAGCAGCCTGGCAGCCATCAGATGAGGCAGAATAAGGCTGGAACTCCTTCAAAGTCTAATTCCAAGAGAATAGTCATTATTTCACCTATCTGGTAGTTCCCTAGAAGATCTCACTTGCCAGGCTGTCTTCATTTGATTTGATTCAGAATCAATCCCAGAGCAAAAAAAGCCTTTTCCCTAGAAGCATTTGTCAAAAACAACGAGATGGAATTGATTAACTTTGCTGTGGCCGTAGGCAATGCAAACAGTTGGGGCAACAATAGATTAATCAAAAAGCTTAAAAGGAAAAAGCTGGGGAATGTCTGTCAAACTTTGAAAAGCTCCAACATATTCATGGGAATCCAGAAACCCACATACATGCCCAGTGTTGTGCTAAACTAGGAAAGACCTGAGAAGCATTCACCTTAAGCTGACCTTGAGGGTCTGTATAAACAAGAAGCGAAGACTAAGGGAGAGTTGACAACTGCCTAGCTTAGTGTTAAAGTCTTGCCCCAACACCAACACAGACCCTCAACAAACACTGGGAGACATATTAGTTCCAGGCATTAAAGAAATCTCTGTCTAACCATTAGGTGAACACTAAGCTAACCAAGTGGAATCTTCCATGCAGCATAGGAAGAATATAGGCTTTACAGAAGAAGTTCAGAAAAGTCAACGAACAAATAAAAAGCAACAACCATAACAAACAACAACAACAACAGACACTAGGAAGGAGCAAGAATCTGATTTCCAGAGTTTTCACATTATATATATTTTTTAAGTGTCTGGTTTTCAACAAAACCAAAAGTTGGTTTTTCATAAAGATGAACAAAATTGACCAACATTTAGTTAGACTAACCAAGAGAAAGAGAACACTCAAATGACTAAAATCAGAAATGAAACAGAAGATATTACTACTAACTTTAAGGAATAAAAAAGTTATTATAAGGGGAAACTGAGAGCATCTGTATGCTAACAGGTTGGAAAACCTAGACAAAATGAACACATTTCTAGAAAGACACAAACCACAAAAACTGATTCAAGAAAAAACAGAGAATTTAATCTTAGCCTTGTCATTTACGAATTGAATGATCATAGGTTGGTCATTTAATTTTCTTGAGCCTTAGATTCTTGAGGTAGAAAACAGAAGTAATAAAATAATACCTATGTTATAGCATTTCAGTGAAGTGATAAATATAAAGATTTATAGACAAACTACTATAATAAATAAAACCCTCAAGTCTCAGTAGCACAATACAAGATGATGAAAAGCCCATTCAGCAGGAGGGCTGGGGAGCTCTGCTTCATATTCAGGGACCTAAGCTCTATCATCTCCAATAGGTGGCTTTAGTTATAAGTGTGAGCACCAACATTCAGCCAGTAGAATGGAGGAAGCTTGGAGGGAAAGGATGAGAAGGATTTCTGAGGTTTCTATTGACCTAGCATGGAAATGGCCTTATCATTAATGATCATGATCTGCAAGTGGGTCACCTTGAACCTATGGAGGCTTGGGTCTAGGCTATGTTAGGAGTCGTCTATTTCAGTTTTGTTCTCACTGTTAGGATGCAGCTCTTATTTCTAGGGTGTGGTTCAGACTCTTAGAGTGTCACCCTTCTGGGGTCTCAACTGAAAGCCTGGAATATTTACCAAGATCCCTCTCTTGGCAGGACTTCAGTTCCTATCTTTGACATCCAGACCAACCAAATACCTGCTGAAATCTCTCCTCAGCACTTCTTAATCTCAGTTGCTGTTTTATGCTGGGTTTCTGGGAGTCTTGCTCTTTGCATGCATCATTTGTTGCATCAGTTGTTGGCTGCATTGCATGCAGCCAACAACTTAAAGGGCATTTATATGAAGGTTTTGAGGTCTCTTATTTGTAGTTCCCTCCTCTTGCATATTTTTCTTTCCACTTGAGTTCAGCCATTTTGGCACCTTTGTCCTCTGACCAGTTGTCTCCTTTGTGTACAAAGACTACCACCTTCTGTTTGAACTTTAGTTCTTGGCACCACAATTTTTGTAAATGCTTTCAGGGGAGAAGCCAGGCTAATGTGAAGCTCACCTTGTGTTTCACTCCTCTCAAGAATCACAGACTCTCAAGTCCAATTTGTATTGTTAACTCTAATGATTTCAAACATTTGTTTTATATATTTTCCCAGTTTTTATAGTTGCTTTCAATGGGAAGTTTAGTCCAATGGAAGTTAATCCATTGTGATTGCAACCAGAAGTTCACCAGATGGTTGTTTTGAAGTTTGAACAGAGAAATGCACTTTTAGTCTAGACTCATGGCTCTTTATCAAGAGAATTCCTTCCAAATCTTGATAAATGTCTGATATTTTTTCTCCCTGTCAGTTTTATGAGTCATTTGTCATATCCAGAGTTCTCTCCCTGAATTAATTCTCAAGTCTGGTTTAATTCTTTGCTTCCTAACTTCCATGCCTTGCTTTCAATTTTTTAATGATGACTACCTTAAGTCTATCAGGTAGTAAAGACTGTAAAGGCTGATTTTTTTAAATAAATATTAGTCTTACTTAACCTGCATTGATCAAAATCATTCTCAGTCTTTTCTCTCATATTTTAGGGTCGAGCGGAAGCTCACTTTTCAAGTTATTTGCAGCCCCAAACTTCTGGAATTTTTCCATTTCATTTCTATTTGCATCAAACCATTTCCTGTGTGAGCTCATCTCTTTCATCTTATACTTTGCTAAACAGTCAGTAGCCACAATACACATTTAGCTTTCAAATCCTTTTCCTTGGAGTTATGGATTCTGCAGACACTTTATCTGCTTCCCAAATTACCACAGTGATAGCTGTTATTTAACCAAATGCTTTCAGACTGCGTAGCATGGATCTCCATCTTTCTAGCATCTGACACCAACCACTGACCAACTGTTAAGTCAGTGCCATGTATTTACAATATTTTGTTATAAGAAATCTTGTATTAATTAAGCCACACTAGATAATGGAAAGCCTCAAATGTGATGGAGTGACTTGACACAAATGTATTTCCTGAAGAGATAAGGTCCACATAGTGGTGGGAGAAAGAGGTAATGGGGAAGACATACTTTTTTATACCATAATTCAGTGACTCCTGGTGGGAGAGGCTGAGCCATCTTCAACCATGTAGTCCAAGTTTGTTCTGAGAATCCATCTCCCCTGTACCCCGTCCCAAATAGCTAAAGAACTTTACCAGCTGAGTCCTGATTGAGGGTTCTCAAACAGTTGAATCTGCATAAGCAGCATCAACATCACCTAGGAACTGTAAATGCAAAATTTCAGGTTGCATCCTAGACACAAAATCAGAAACATTGTGGGTGGGCCCAGCATTCCATGTGCAGATTTGAGAACCATCAGGTTTCAGGACATCAGCCTTGGATTGAGAAGTGGGTGTGGTGACTGATAAGACTTTGCTTCTCTCCTTTCCTGTGAAAGTGTAAGTATGAAAAGAAGAGAGTGTGTGGGCTGATCTGTGACAGACTATATTGACTAGCTTGTCTTCAGCCTTCCCTACAACTATCTAACATATCTTCCTATGCTGGAAAATTGGAAAGCTAAGAACTCCACTTCTTAGACTCTATTGCTGCTAGAGTTCCAGATATGATTTAGGTTCTGCCAATTAATGTACCCACCTGAGACTGGTAAAGTCAAGTGAATGTCATAAGTCAACGCTACCTTTCTACTGTTTTGGTTATTTCGCTGCAAGCCCAGGAAGAATTGGAATTACCTCGGTCAGCTGTGGCAGAGATTCTAGCGTCTGGTTCTGTGGCAGTTCAGAGCTTGGGGACAAGACATCCATTTTGTTGATGTGGATTGTGGTGGAGATGATGTGGTTCTAGATCATAGACCCGGGTATGTCTTCAGCATTGCCTGGCACAGACCACTAAAAATAGTAGGGATTCGTTTAATTTCTAATGAATCTCATCCTTGTAAGATGAAATGACTATATACTTACACTTAAAGTGATTACTTCTGTTTCCTTATTATGGGAACTGTATGAGTTAACGCCGTATTCAACCAAAACTAGTTATTTCATGAGGAAAAGGAAATTATTGAAAAGATGTTAGATAGATCCCAGAAGTGTACAGAAGACTGAAGAAGCAAGCTTGGGGAACTGGCAGAAACAAAGTGAGACTGAGCATGCAGAATCATAGGTTAAGGCATGCCACATGACCAGGCTGGTGAGGACACTGCTGCCACCCCGCTGAGCGTGATGATACAGCCTACACCAATACAGGGTGGTGCTCCTGACAACTCTGCCACTCAAAACCGGCTGCTGTTGTTGCCAAATGAATTCTTCCTTGACTATGCTTCCTTATCACCAGCTCCTGAGTCAAAGTCCCTGGAGGGGGCATCGGATTACCAGAGCCTAAATCCTGTGCCAGTAGCGGATAGGAAAGTAGGTACAGGCATTTCCTGCTACTATAATGGGAAGTTCTGCCTCCCCTAAAGATTTGTATAGTAGGGAATTCCTCAAACAGGAAAGAGGTTCAGAGTCCAGGCAGCCAAAAGAAATGACAAATGTCCACTTCAGAGCACATAGCCAACTTTCAGAGCCAACATTCAGCATAACTTTTAGAAATGTGAATGTTTAGATACCTTTAGAAAACATAATCTTCTAATGAGAGTAATTGCAAAATGTAGAGATATATAGTCTATGAGATCCACAACCCTATATCAGATGATTAGTGAAAAGATAAAAAATATGAAGATTTAGAAGAAAGATAAAAGCTTTATTTTAACTGCTAGAGTCAGACCAATATTTGATTCCTGGCTTTGTTTCTCACTAGCTGGGTTACTTCTCTAATTCTAGCTTTCTATATCTAGAAAATGAAGATTTTCCCATAAAGAGTTATTGTGAGGGACAAGAAGATAATTAAGCACTTACATCAGTAACCAACACACAATGAACATTCAGTAAATATCAGTGATGATAATGACTGATAACGATGATAATGATAACAGCATATCTGAAATTGAAAGCCAGCTGCCATGGAAATGCAGGATGATATTGGAGACGGAACACTGAACTGTTGTGAGATTTCAGTTGTAATCTTGATTCTACCTAATTTCATAATCTAAAAAAGTTACCATATTATTCTAAATTATCTCAACAAGATCCCTTACAGCTCTAAATTTCTGAGACTCTACATGTACCTATGACAACTGGTTTTCATACTGAACATTACCAGTTCCCTATGCCTTATATAACTTGATTAACAGACTCATCACAGCCTCTCTTACCTTTACTTGGTAATGCTTGTCAGTACTCAGGCTACTTTATTTGTAGGCTTTTTTCTTCAGAAAAGTGAAATTCTTATCCATATCTAAAAAATTGAAAATAGAATAAAAAGCTGTGTATACAAAATACAACAATACAAAGCTATGAACCATATGGGTTGCATTAACTCTTTATAAAGAGATAGTACTCTAATCTCACACAAGCCAAAACTATGTTTTATTATGTTTTAAATACAGGTTTTATATTCTTAGAAATATAGTCTACATTTAGTATATATGTTTGATCTCACTTATCTACAAACTCTATGAGGGCAAGATATATGTCTATTTTTCACCACCGTATCCTGTGTTAGTAGAGTATACATGTACGTGTGTGCATGTGCACACACATGACAAACTGAAAACCTGCAACATTAGGGCAGCCCTAATTCTACCTCTAAGCGTTACTTCTTCAAGTGCTGACCTTGCTTGCTTTTGGGAAATTGTGTTATTTAGAATTTTGAATGGCAGTTCAAAAAAATATATGGCGCTATATATTTTGCTAAATTAACTTAATCCAGTCTTTTCAGCTATTACCAAACCTTTGAAAATTCAATATTGCCTGGACTTTCTATTGTCAAAAGTTTGGAAATGTTGACTTAGAGGTGGGAGTAAATAGCCAGAAATTGCTTTTGTAGAATACCCCTTAATTTTGTTTTGAAGAGAGCCTAAGTGTATATAAGGACACTGAGAAAGAGATATTTTGGACTGTAGAGACATCATTATGTAGATAATATTCAGCTTTATTCAGCCACAAATTTTCCTTTCCTCTAGTCCAGATGGTAAAATGGCTTGTCTATTCCACTGGCTAGCAAAACAAGAAAGACAGAAGAGAAGCTGTTATAATCCAGATAAAAATGGATGATGTTTCAGAAGCAAGGGGAAAATATTTCTAGGCAATGATGATAGTACATTGATAGTACTTTACATTCCTTTTCAGATTCCAAGCTTGAGTTTCACATTGCTTGTAGGATTCCTGAGGAGTAGTTCCCCACCTGGCATTCTTTTTATCTTTGTCGTGTACGTAAATTGCAAACATTATTAACCTGTAAATATCTTACTTTAGTCATTTCTCTTTGTGAAGCCTAAACATCAACTTCCAAATGTGTGACTTTTAAAAAATTACTTTCCTTGAAAATCGCCTAGCAATTAAAAGTGGAATATATTCTAGTTAGGAATGTAACTAGAATGAATGTATAATTGTGTTACTAAATAACTGGAAAAAATGGCTACTGGATAGGAAGAGCAGTGAGATGATAATTATGGGGTCTGGTAGAGAGTAGGATAAAGAAGGTTTTGTGTATGCTTGTTTCTGTGGTTGTCATTCTGGGAGGTTATGCTGAGTCTGTGTGTGGGTGTTTTTAGCTATGTCATCACAGAAAAACTTGAATCTGGTCTCCTTTCCCAAAGATCTGGAGAAATCATTGATTTCTAGGAAATCAGCCTAGTCTTTCACTAGCTAGAAGTTCAGTTTCATATGCAAGAGTGTGTTGAAAGAACTAGGTGAGATTCATTCTTAGCTATTAGTAGCATAACTGTGTTTCTGAATCTAATCCTATTGTCCTATTGCATATGCTACCAAAACCATTAATCTTAGCTTCCTTAACTATAGTTCCAATCATATTATCCACCAATCTTAAAATATTTGATAGGTTCCTATTCCCTGTGACACTGGGTGAAATATTTCACTTGCATACTCAGGGATAGTCATAAACAACTGTGCCTACTTTTCCATTTTCTTGTGAGGACTATTTAACACTCCATGCTAGTCAAACTAAACTTACTCACAAAATATACAGTTTATTATGATCCCACTACAACCTAGCCAACTCTGCTATTATTACCCAAAATACCTTTCCTGACTACATAGGGCATCTCTTGTTTTACCTGCTTAATATACATTTCTCCTTCTTCTGGTAACAATATCTAGGGAATATGATGCACTGGGGAAGAACTTCCTCTCATTGCGTATGATCTTGAGGGGTTCCTCAGTCAAGGTGTTCATCCAAATTCTGGCTAAGAAATGGATATATTACTCAAGGTAAGCCAGTCAGATTCTACCTCTTCCTGGAATTTGAATATTGAGCAGCATAAGAATGAAACATAGTTGGAGCTGATTCATCAACATAGTAGTGTCTATTAAAAAGATTGTCAATTATCTCCTACTTTTTAGATATCCAGAGCTGCTCTATTTCACATCTTTTCCAACACAAAATTATTCAGCTTTTCTGTAATTCTATGAGTTAAATCTTTATTGACCTAATAAATTCCCTATCTCCTTAAGTTAGAGAAAATTTCTGTTGCTTGTAAACAAAGAATACTGATGGACCCTGTGGTAGGCAGGGTCCCCTGCCTCCCCCAAAGGTGTCCATGTCCTAACCCCCAGAACCTGTGAATATATTAGACTATATGGCAAGGGGAAATTAAGATTGCAGATGAAATTGCTAATCAGCTGACTTTCAGATACAGAGATTATCCCAGGTGGGCCCAATGTAATCATATAGTACTTAAGTGGGGAAGAGGGAAGCAGACCAGTCAGAAAGAGAAAGACATCTTGAGAAAGACATGACCCACCATTGCTGGCTTTAAAGATGGAAATGGACCATGACCCAATGAGTGTGGGCAG
>NW_017731929.1:1055499-1149549 GCF_001890085.2 Hipposideros armiger | reverse complement strand
TGTAGTTTCTATCTGTGGGATGAAGCTGGTTCTGCTCTAGCTCTTTCCATTTCCCAGACAAAGAGGGAAGGGAAGAGTAAGGTAATTCCATTGTTTGTCTGATACAACTAGGAAGTGGCATACATCACTTCAGCTAGCATCCCATTGCCAGAACTTAATCGCACAAGTTCACACCCAGCTGCAAAGAAGCTAGAGAATGTGAACTCTAGCTAGGCAGTAAAATGCTCACCTATAATTTGGAAGTTCCCTAGTAACAGAAAAAAGGAGAAACTTCCACACTCCCTTCTCAATAAAATAGACCTAGTAGAAAGAAAACCAGCAAGGACAGAGAAAACCCAAATCCTATCAACCGACTGAATATGTTTGACATTCATAAAGCACTTCACCCAACAACAGCAGAGTACATGTATTACTTTTGAAGTGCACATTTACCAAGATAGATCATATCCTGGGTCATAAAACAACTTTAAACAACTGTAAAATAATTGAAGTCATCCAAAAAATGTAATGAAACTAAACTAGAAATCAATACAAGAAAAACGACAGGGAAATCTTTAAAAACATGGAATTGAAAACACATTTCTAAACCCATCAGTTAAGAATAATTCTAAAAGGGAATAAAAAATGTTAGACTAAATAAAATGAAAACACAATTTAGTAAAATCTGTGGGATGATGCTAACGTAGTGCTTAGAGAGAAATTAAATACATACACATGAATAGACGTTTCAAATAATCAAAGCTTCCACCTTAAGAAACTGGAAAAAGGGGAACAAAATAACCCAAAGTAAGCATGAGGAAATAAATAATAAAGTTAAGACCACAGCTTAGATTAAAGGCATGAAAACAATAGAGAAAAATCAATGAAAATAAAAGCTGTTTCTTTGAAAAGATTAATAAAATTGATAAATCTCTAGCAAGACTGACAGAAAAACAGAGAAGATACCAATTACCAATATCAGGAATTCAAGAGAGGGCATTTAAGACTCTGCAGAAATTAAAGGAATAATAAAGGATCACTACTAAAACAACCCTCTACACACATAAATTTAACAACTTGAACAAAATGAACAATTTCATAAATCAAAAGGTGAGATATATAATGAATAGTCATATACTTACTAAATAAATTGAATTAGTATTTTAAGACCTTTCAAAAATGAGATCTCCATGTCCAGATGTTTTCACTGGCCAAAGCTGTAACCATTTGAGCAACAGAATAAAGTAGTATTGGAATATAGCCCAGAGTATAAAATATATATCTATGAGTCCAGACTAATATAAATAAATGATTAAATAAAGTAATAAATGAAAGAGAAGAGATAAATCCGTGTAGAAAAATTCCAAATAATTTATGTAGATACGCATACTCTGCCCTCAAGGAGGGGGAGCATAACTCCCCACTCTTTAGGTGCAGGCTGTGACTTCCTTTTAAAGAATACTGTATGGAAGGAAAGGGGGGAAAAGAGTAACTTTACAGTGGAGAAACCTGACAAACACCGCCTTAGCTAGATCATCAAGGTCAACACCAATATCCATAAATAATTTGCTGATAGTATGTATCCTTGATATGATGTGATGAAAATGACACTTTCCCTTTGTGGTCTTCCTCATCCAAACCCATAACCCCAGTCTTATCATGAACAAAATGTAAGACGAGTTCCAATAATGGGACATCTTACAAAATACCTGACCCGTACTCCTCAAAATTATCAAGGTCATCCAAAACAAGTCAAGTCTGAGAAACTGCACAGCCCAAAGGAACCTAAGTAACAGACCACTTAATGTTATGTTGTACCTTGGATGTGACCCTAGAACAGAAAAAGGACATTAGGTAAAAACTAAGGAAATCTGCATAAACTATGGACTTTATTTAATAATAATCTATGAATATTGACTCATTAATTGTAAGAAATGTACCATACTAATGTAAGACGTTAATAGTAGGAAAAATTGGGTATAGGGCATATGGAAATCTCTGTACTTTCTCGTCAAGTTTTCTGTAAATCTAAATGTGTTCTGAAACAAAGTCTACTTAAAGTAAGATAAAAAATAGAGGAGAAGAGGATCAAAATCATTTGAAAAAATGAGTGAAAGACAGAAACAAGCTCACAAAAAATATATAAAAATTGCCCTTAAATATATGAAAAACTGTTTAATTTCACTCATATTTAGAGAAATGCAAATTAAAACATTTCTTGTGTTGTTTTTCTAGAATCTCTTTCTCCCTTTTGGAGACTGCACCCCCTTTTTTGTTAAAAAAAAGTGCTCTTCCACCCAATTTCATCCCTATGGTCCTCGTTAAAACTGTCAGTCATAACCACTTCATACATAATAAGCACTCCGTTATCATTAGCTAATAAATTATCTGACTTGTGGCAACTCCACACTGGAGAAATTTCTATTCATGGATGACTTGAAATCGAAACATAGTCCCCTCCTGGGTCTGGGAGATTGGAAAGAGGGTAATAGTCACTATAGTGGGCATGCTGGAGGCAGCAGAGTAAGCAGGACGTTCTAAACATATGGGGACATACATGCTCTATTATACATACATCAGAATGCTCTGTTGGGTCAGGCCCAAGGTGTACGATATGCCGCTACATCGGGAGGTACCCTGACTGCTCCCCTTTCCTACTTACATGATCTACAGCTACTCATATCATATTGGCCACCACAGTGAAAAATTTGGGCTGCTATTAGTTTGATTTCTGGGCCAGCCATCAGGAAAACCTTTTTACAGAGTCTCTCTCTCTCTCTCTTTCCCTCTCTCTCTCTCTCTCTCTCTCTCTCTCTCTCTCTCTCTCACACACACACACACACACACACACACACACACACACACAATTTGTCCACTGCAAAAGTAAGAGATAAGCAGGTAAGGCTATTCACTTCAAAGGCTGCTTGAGCCACTTTCACCTCTGTCTCAGGCTCAGAGAAGTTGCTCATTTGTGGGTTTCAGATGACTGGGCCATCTGCACAGTGGTGGGTGTTGAAATTCATCTTGTAATGTCAGCCATCCCCAATTATTTTCTCTCAGCAAACTGTGCTTTCTCTCTGTTTACAGACTTTTTTTGGTGTTGTTTTTTTGTTTGTAATATTGTAGACACAATGGTTTAGTTTAGGATCCCAGTGTAGAAATCCCCAGATAGATCAGCATTTTCAAGTGGGCTCAGCGAGAGGTCAATTTCTAGGAGCCCTAATGTAACTGATTGAACCTAAATTGCCTAAGAGGTGTCAGAATGTGAAGAACCACAGTTAGAATGAAGAGCTTATTCTCTCCCTGTAATCAGATATTTGTGATTAAAAGCTTATGTGGTGAACACAGAAATTTTAACAAGTCATTAGAAAAGTAAAGTATTTGTTACTATCAGGGCGGCTGTGTCCATATCTCCATGGACATAGTCTTGCCATAGAGACCAGGGTACTCAAAATACGATGCCTAAGACTGTCTCTCATCAAGAACCTGTTGAGATGGACCCTGCCAACGTTATCTTCTGTAACTCTCCTTTGCGTGAGCTGGCAAGGATACCAAACTACTCTCCATGATTCTCCTTTCCTGGGTTTCCTCAACTGACCTGATTGGTGTATTTGTAAACATCATCATCTTTACATCACAATTCTGATGGCTGAGAATGCTGTCTCTTTTACAGGAGAATTTGCTCATCAAAGATATGATAATCATGCTTATTTTCCAGCTTATGTCTCAAAAATTAGTTTTCTTCATCACTAAGTTCTCGCGGGCCACCTCTAATATATAGCTTTCGATATACTCCACACCTAGCTTCTGACAAGCACAGCACTTTCCTTGCCATATGGAGAAAAATTTTAAGCAACTGATGGATAACAGCTTTAGAAATTTATCTTTATATTATGAAAATGCAATAAACAGGTGCAAATATGTTGAGTTGCCAAGTTAAATTAATTAGAAAAGATATGTTCATAAAATAATCGAAGCAAAAATTTGTTCTCTAGATAATATGCAGTTCTTTTGGATCATTCGTCATGTTTTCTGTGACTTAATTGGTTTTCAATATTTGATGCATTTTTATCTTAATAGCTGTATGGTAGTGATCAGCATCAGATGAGGATAAATTTGTTTCTAGCATGAGTGAATTATGTCTTAAAATCCTTTTTGTGAAGACTATAGCCTGTATTTGAGTGAAAAATCCAAACATGTTAATAATACCAAAAAAAAAATGTTATCTACTAAAAACTGTTCAGATGCTGTTGTCTGCACATTATTTTTCTTTTCTTAAACTTTTCGTGGAAGAGGTAGTGATAAATCTCAATTATTTTTCAATTAGGCAGAGCTTAAAATTATGAAATGTCATCAACTTATTTGCAATTTTGTATTTTGATTATTTGCCAAGTTAATTTCACTTCTCACATGGCCCTTATTTCAGATCATTTTTTTCACAGCTCACAATATGTTAGTTATAGGAAATAGCTTGTCTGCTGGGAGGATTCTTGAAAGGAAGACATCCTTCTATCTTGTTTTTTGGTTTATACAGAACAGTATTCTGACTCTGGAGGCTGGAGTAAAACTATCCTCTTGGGTCCAATATGGCAACTGGTTCGGTATTTAAGCCAGTAATTCATGGGCAGTCACTCTGGTGGGGAAGTGGGGCAGGGGTGCTTGTAGTGTGGAAGGAGAGAATTAATTGATGCAACAAAATACCTCAAGCTTTTATATAGGAATTCAGTCTAGTGAGGAAACAAGTATATGACCGAGATGTCTTCACCAATCACTCTGTCATGTGAAATTTTGGGAAGTCAACAACTCAAGGAAGGTCTGGGGGTCCTATTTGGCTGGTGAGGATATTGACAAAGATGTAGAGTTTTTTGGGGGTAGACCGGGAGTGGCTTTGGTACCCGCACCATTTCAGCCCTTGGCACCAGTGCAAACAAAGCAGCCAGCATTGTTGGTGGCAGCATTGGTGGTAGTTTCTTCAGAGTATGCTGGTTGAAAGCTTGGCCTGGAGCATGGTTTTTCAGCCTTTACAACAGTTCTGTAGCCTACAAAGTAGTCTTTTATTCAACTCCTTTTCTATGTAATCCTCAGAATCTGTGGTTATACGTAAAATTCTGACTATAATGTGAAAATGGTAGAAATAAACCTGGAAATTTCATCAGCACTGACATGAAGATAGTTTGTTTGAAAATGAAATTAGCATAGAAGAACGGATGGCTGAGAGACTAGAGTTAGAGACAGACTGAGTGGGATTTGAAAAAGCTGAGTGCCTGGAACCAGCTTTGCCTGAAGCTAATAAAGAGAATTTATTTATTGGCTTACATATCTCATATGTAAGATATGTAAGCCTATAATAACATTCTTTTTTTTTTCCACAAATAATTTTGGGTTGGGTTACCTGTCATTTCAATTGAAGGAATTCTGATTAATATATGTTATTGATCAATTTCTATCTATATCTATATTTATAGCAAGAATGTAAAAAAATGTGTGGATGTTTTAAAATGAGCACAGTCACACAGCTGGTCAGTGACAGTTGGGACTCAAACCCAAGAAGCCTGAATCTTACCTACTACTCCAAAAGGCATCTATAAATCAGAATATGATACGTATATGTGTGCCAACAATTACAGACATTAAAAATGATACAGAGCAGTGATTTTCAACTTTTTTTTCACAGAAGGAACTTTTAAAGAAATGAATTTTTTAAAAGTAAACATATTTTTTAAAAAGCTCCTTTTGTTGAACGTGGGATCTGGAATGGAACAGAAGGGCTGGACCTCTGTCTGCTCAGCCACAGTCCAAACCCTGAGAACCCCTCAGGCATCTCAGAGGAAGCTCTAGGTCTCCTTAGAGTATTGGTTTACAACTGATTATTTATACATGAAAACCAGGGACGTGTGAAGATGATCAATATATAATATTGGTAAGAAAAGCAAAATAAAAGACAATATGTACATGTGGTCCTATTTTTGTTTATAAAACAACTATCCCCACACATATAAAAAAAGGATATAAAAAACACAAAAATATTAATGGACTGGTGGACTTGCAGATGATTTTAATTTTTATTTTTTTATCTGAATTTACTAAGATTACCTTTGTATAGAGAAAATGAAGGCTTTTTTGTTAAGTTCAACTTTTCTGTGAGATGACTATTCTACTACACTGAAACCCTAATCTCACTACCTGAAAACAAGATGTTGACAAATCTTTGCTGAATCAAATCTGAACTAAAATTAGAACTCCTAGTTCTTGTCTTTTATTCTATTGAATAAAAATCTTCCTATTGCATCATAGCTTTTAAATTAGCCAAGCAATATTTGCCCCTTTCAAAAACATGGTGTTTGTGGGGCAGCCAGTTAGCTCAGTTGGTTAGAACACAGTGCTCATAACACCAGGGTTGCCAGTTCGATCCCCACTTGGGCCACTGAGCTTCGCCCTCCACAACTAGATTGAAACAAGCACTTGACTTGGAGCTGATAGGTCCTAGAAAAACACAGCTACCCAATAAAAGTTAAAAAGACAAAAACAAAAAAACCCATGGTGTTTGCACAGGAGCCATGGCTTTTAGATGCAAATAGATAATTTATTTGACACAGAGTCCTCATCTCTTTTCTCATCAATACCCTTTGCATTCTCACTGAGATAGATGTTGAGGCACAGGCATTGGATCTGTTCTGTTCAGCAGTGGACAAAAGTAGCCTATATGCAGATAGCATCCTTCCACGTTGACATGAAGAGGAGAAAATCATTATCCAGCTTTTATGAGCATCACTAAAGATTTTGCCTTTCTGATAAAAAACAACAAAAAAACAACAAACTGTATATATTTTTTTAAGTCATTGAAATAGACTTAGAGACTCAGATTCTATTCTCTAGTCCCCAAGACATTACATCAGGATTTGTATATTTAAAGATTGCTGCAATGAGAAACATCATGGTGTGTGGAGTGTTAAGGAATCTTAGAAATCTCATAGACATGTTTTGCCGGTAAAGAACAGATGCTGAGGTTGTGACTTGCCAGGGTTACACAGTACACAGTGGGGTTTCGAGACTAGAATCCAGCTCTCCTAACTTTGGGGCAGCTCATGTCTAATTGTGCTACACCACTTGTTATGGAGAGCTTCTGGAAAACTTCCCGATGGGCTTGAGCCCTCTGGTATGTCCATGTAATGATTTTTTTTCTCATGGGAATATGGCATTATTAGCTCATGACCATTGTCCTTCAGCCAAGTATGCCAGGGTCACCGGATGGTTTTCTGAAAAAGATGCTGTATGTCTGTAGTGAGGGTATGAGAGTAATATTTGTGCATCTTCTGTAGTGAAGCTATAATTGAATTTCTCATTGAGGTCACAGTTTTACCTTGTGGAAAATAATAAAAAGGTTCAGAATATACCTTTCTTTATGTGGGGGTCCCCCACAGAGACTTGAATTTAGAACTACAGAAAAAAATTTTCTGTCACCTACTTCCCAGTTGCCAACTAAGAGACTTGGGGCTCAGCACAGCTCAGACGGATGAAGATTCTCACCTTTAGGCAGAGAACTGGAAGTAATCTAGCTGGGAATTGATAGGGAATGAAGGGAGTATGAAATGCTCTATCTGTTGGTATCCTGCTAATTCTTTCTCATTTCCATAAAAAGAAACTTAAATCAAACAGGAGGTAATCCCAAGTTTAGGAGATCCCTACAACAACTGTATGATAGCGCTTTATGACTTAAAAAGCAATTTTATTTTATATAATTCTCTTATTGGTTCTGCGATGTTAGCACAGATGAGGACAATGAGAGAAATGAAGCAACAGGACTCGATCACAGTTCTGGCTCTGCCTGAGGAACTGCTCCTCGCGCCCTTAGTCCATCGTTAATGCAGGTATAGAAATCTTACCGACATGGAATTAATCAGTTCAGAAGGACATAAAGATTAAATATCACAAAGTATTCTGTTAAGGGCAAAAATCCTGTGGCCTAGATAGTGAAAACACTGCCCTCACAGGGTCGGGGATATTCTTCAGCTACATACACTTCAGGTGGCTTCTTCTTCTGGCTACTGGACATGATGAGTATGTAACTTTGGGAGACTATTCTATTCTCTCAGCTGGTATAAGAAAATGAAAATGTTTAATTTTTAAATTGTATCCAAAAAGGGAACACATGCTTGTCATATCATTTAATATGTCATTGGGTGTTACATTAGAAAGCAACTAGGTTTTGACATGTCCTCATTAAGGCTGATTTAAAAAGCAGTACAACTAGAAACGGAGGTCTTCCATCCTGTGGTAAAGTGTACTTTAAAGCTCTGCTGCAAAACCTTTAACAGCATCTGGAGACGGGTTCACAGATTGTCAACCTGCAAAGCTGTCCAGGTGACCTCCCCACACACTGAGGTGACCTACAGCACAGTGCTATGTTGGCAATAACGAGCAGCCTGGGATGCTAGATTATCAATTAGGGCAGTTTTCTCTTCTATTCCTACTTCAGATTACTCATAGACCCAGATCTTTTAGGTTTAGTTTAATCTCATTCAGTTTCCATACTTTGCATGGCTGATTTAACAAAATAATACTTTTTTCCTGGTAAAAATTCCTTTGATATTATTCATTTTCACTCAATAGTCACAAGAAATATTTTTTAAGTTAGACATTGAGCTGATCACTCAGTATGCAAATCTTGTCCCTCTTTTATCTATGTGTATGTGTGTATGTATATTTACAGAGGGTGCCAAAAAATGTATACACATTTTGAGAAAGGAAAAAAACTGTATTAAAATTACGCTGATGGTAACCACTTCGAGCGCCTCTTGTAATTGCAAAATTCAAATGTGACTTGTATTCATTTTTTGTTATAAGTATATATTGAATTATATATATTATATATATATATATAAAATTACAGTTTTAATAGTTTTTTCCTTTCTTAAAAAGTATATAATTTTTTGGCACTCTCTCTCTATATATATATATAGACATACATGTCTATATATACTCTTCTGTCCATCTAGAAATCTCTTTACCCTCTTTCTTTTCTACATAACTTTTCCTTATCCTTCAAACTCATCTCTTCTGAAAAGACTTTCTTGGCCCACGATTTACTTCAATGACAATACGTTTATTTATGCCCCAATGGGAATTGATAAGATGAGATCACTCAGTAAGAATGTGTCATGTGAAAACAGAATTGGTTTGTGAGGGACATACAGAGGAAGCAATGCCTGTAGGGGAGGTGGAGAAGAAATGGCTAGAGAGGTAGGAGAAAAAACCAGGAGGAAAGCCACGGAATGACTGTTTCCAGGTGTGGAGTATAGTAAGCTCTCTTTACTGCTGCAGGGAAGACTAGTGAGCTAAGAAGTGAAAACCATCATTGGCCTGTATTTGTATCTGCTCATATGCATGTAGAGTAACTCTGGAATGATTCATAAAAATCTAAGAACAGTGGTTATCCACAGGAGAGTGGGCCCTGGGCAGATGAGAAATATGGCTGGAAGGTTGACTTTTATATTTTGCATACCTTCTAAAGTTTCTGAGTTTTGAATTATGTGAATGTCATATATATTTAATAAATGAAATTAATATTAATTAGACTAATTATTACTCTTATTTAATATTCATATCAAATTAGCAAAACAGAAACTTCCAAAATTTTTATATAAAATTAAGTGTAATGGGTCAAATGATTTAATCAACACGTGCATGAAATTGGTGCATAAATTCTTGGTAAAAATAATTATTGCATTTGTTAATTATACTGCATTGGAAAACAGAGGATGTTTTCTAATCCATTTGTACTGGGAATCAAAATATTCTGAAATTTGTACAAAGCATTTTCTTGATGCCACAAATTTTCTGGAATCCTTTTTATTTTTAAGTAGGTGAAGTGCATCAGAAATAAAAGATTTACATATGCCTAATGAGGGATCAAATTTTTATGTTCATCATAGAGTTTATCTAAGAATTAAGAATGATAAATAAAATATCTTTCCATTTGGGGAAATGAAGTACAAGTGTAAATGATAGAAATATTCTGCGTTCCAACAAATATTTGTCATAATGTTAGTGTCCAAAAGACCCCATCAGACAGGCTAAAGATTTTTTTCTCACATGGGGTATATTCTGTCATTATGGGTTCTCAGTGTTGCCTTTAGAAATATTAAAAAAAATGAATTGGTTACATATGGTCATTTCTGTTTTAAAGCTTTCAAAATGTTTCTAATATCTCATTTGTTGTAATCTTTGTCTCTGTATCAAAACTCACTTGTGGAAAAAAAAATCTCACTTGTAGGGTCTTGAGATGACACCCAATCTGTCAGATCCTCCTTTCTGGACGTATTTGTAGCTAAACAAGAGGTTTTTCACTAATTTTAGTTGAGAAGGCTGAAATAAATTCTAATTTATTTTTATTTTTTTGGTCAATATCTGGAGTTAGGAAATTCCATGAAGTTCAGAAAAAGTGATAATACCTATTCTTTATAGTCTCAAGAAGTATATAAAATATTATTTTTATCTACTAATATTTTTAAAACTTCCAAAAGGGTTTTCTAAGAATTTAACTGTTTTTAACTTCTTAAAAAATAAGACTTTTTCCAATGGTTGAACTTCACACTTTTACCAAAGAGAAATCCTTAGGATATGTAAGTAGATGTGTAATATATTTCAATTTAGTAATTCCAAAGAGTGATAAAGGGACACACTCCATCTTTAGAGTAGTTTTGTGAAGCCTAGGAGGCATATATGAGTCCTTAGGAAAAAAACATGTCAAAAGTTCAACGCTTGATTCATGCTCTATTTTAAGCATAATTACATGACAATCTACATTTTATTAACTATAAGAGAAAATAAACTTTGTTTTATAATTTTGTTTCTCTTTTTAAGATAAATTCCCAATCAAATCATTTTTTCCCCACTGTTTATACTGAAATTTTGCTTTCCCAATTGAGTTAGAATGAGTTAGGTTATCATGCAGTAAAAGAAAAGTAATCTTGAAATCTCTATGACTTAGCACAACAAAGGTTTATTTCTTGTTCATAAAAATTCTAATGCAAGAATGATACTGTCAACTATGTAGGGACTCGGGTTCAGGCACCTTCCATCTTGTGGTTTTTCCATCTCAACAGGTGGTGAGGCTCCTTTAGCGCCATTTACAGACCATTGGCCAGAATTAATTGCATGGCTACAACCTAACTATAACGAAAGTTGTGAAATGCTTTTATTTTATTTTTTCCTTGTGTTCAGGAAGAGAAAACAAAACAGGACTAGGCGAACACAAAGCATTGCCTTTTCCATGGTTTTAAGTCCAAACCTTTTGAAAGTACTTTTTTCTAGTACCAAATAACCTTGGAAAAGAAGAACTTCTATGACTGAAACCAAATTAGAGCTGTCACTCACCTCTGATTAATCAGTTCAGGATGGAAAAATGTCTCAACAAACCATGTACTCACATATAATCAACCATCCAATCATGGGATTTGTGAACATTCCTGGTTTATTATTGCCTTTAAGATTTACTATCATAGTTTGTTTTGTTTTTTGATTGGATATTGCAAATGAAGAGGGACTGGAGATGCAAGAATGTATCAGTTTATAGTATTGCCAAGCAGAGAGTCTCCTACTGTGATTTAGCTTGGCTTTTAAAAATATTACCATCAAAAAGAGTTTGCATGTCTCTGATAATAAATATGGTCTTAAAACTTTTACTGCATTAAGCATTTGATGGAGTTGAGAACCGACATTAACAGAAATGAAATTATATCTAATAAAAATACTCTATAAATGTCACAGAGATAAATGAGGTATTTTCATAACTTAAAATTCTCTTTCTACTGGGAGCATTATTAACCTAAAATAGAACCAAAAATTCCTCCAAATTTTATAGTTTCAGGCTATTTTGAACTCCACCAGAATGAATATTGTTTTAAACAACCGTTTCCCTTCCAAACTTTAAAGTGTAGTCAGAGAATATTGAAATATTTGCTGTTGGTTTGCTTTATTAACATGGGTACATCCTGGGTACAAAAGAGAATCAATGTCTATATATCTAAGTACCTAGACTTTTCCTTGGCACAGAGGGCACTTGGAACAGACCATATAGCTGTCATTTGAGGTCTGTGGGTTGACCTACTGGGTATAACATAAGGGTTATATATGGTAGCTGGCTTGGCAGTTCTGAGCATTAGTACAATATTTATGAGTTCCAGCTTTGTTCCTGGACTTTTTATAGTTTCAAATAAGTAACAGGTGAAATCCTGAAAACAGGAACTTTACTGTTAGAAGTGATGCAAAGTCTTACATTAGCCAAAATAATAAATAAACGAACAAGCAAGAAAATAAAGCTTTCTAAAAAATTCCACAGAGATTTCTTATTTCACATTGCTATTAACAACATCAATGACAAAAGCTAACTAAGAATGAATAAAAACATAGTAAAAAGGACATTTTGAGCTCTTAGCTCCCAATGAAACAGTAGCTAAAAAGGTTAAGATTTTTCACTAATTGCTGCAGTTTTCAGTTGCAAAATCATAATGGTGGATCAGGGTACCAAGGGAAATTTTTACATGAAAGAGGAAAAGAGCTCAGAAAAAGTATCTCTCTTTTGTAAGCTATTTTTCCTAGTCTTAAAACACGGCCAGAAGACACATGTCTTTGCAACGTCCTGAAACAGAAGCCACAAGAATCACTAAAACCAGTTGTCAGAGAAGCCAACACAGAGTCAGCCATGGGACACTGTGTGACCAATACCAGTCATGCAACCAGACTGGGTAAAGGCTTCCAGTGGCTACCACAGTCATGGGAGTCAAGCTGGACAGTGTGACAAGAGAGATTTGGGAGAAGTTTGGAAGTGTCCTTAAGCTTAAGGCTTAAAAAACTAATCATGGACCTTATAGCTGCTGGTCTGAGGCTGTGGACCTGGATTTGAAAATCAGGCACCTGTAGAAGACACACCAGTTTTTTATTAAAAAAAAGAATATATAAATATATATATGACATATAACCCCCAGGTAAAGTGAGACTAATAGTTAATGAGACTTTACCTATAGTAGACATATTAATTATTTTCATAAATACCCTAGGGAACATGATAATATTCCCTGATATTATTGTGATATTCCATAGTCAGGGATTGTTCCATAATTGACACTCAGAGAGATAAGTTCCTCAGTGGTTTCTTAGCAGAGTTTAGGCTTGGCTTTTGACCTCTGCAGAGCGTTGCTCCTGCATAGAATGCTTTGGCTGACCAATATGTGATGAGCAAGGTAACTGCCACCAGAGAAGACCTTTTGGAAGAAGGAATATATTCACACATCCCATTCTTTACCCATTCAAGAATATCTCCTGAATGCCCACATTGTACAGGCATTTGTATGAGTAAGATCTACTCTTTGCCTTTCAGGTGTTTGAAGCTTACAAGGAAGATAAATGTTTGATGTAAGGCAAGTGTGCAAGCAATTTAAAAGAATGAGCAAAGTTAAGATTCAGCTGTTGAGAAAATTACAGGTATATTTTGAGAATTCAAACAAGCAAGGATTGTGAAGTAGGAAGGGTTGTCAGGTCAAGGGGCCCTCTCAAAAAGATCTTCAAGGGTTTATCTACTGTAATTCCTTTAGTGAACTTTTCCACCCCAGCAGAACTGACCACCTCCAACTCAATCCCCTGTTGTACCATCAACAGCATTCAGTACAAGTACCTTTAATTTTGTTGTTTTATTTTACTTATTCCTCAAAACTTTGTCTTGTTCATCTTTGTATCACCATCACCTAGTACAGAATCTGTTTTTAATAGGGATTTAGCCAACAGATAATTTTATTTGTCCCAGTGGTTGATACTGGACTAGTGGTTATCTGGACTTGGAGAATGTGTCAGCTGCGAAAGCAGCTGGAATAATTAGGTTGGCTCCACACAGATTAATGATTACTAGGATACATTTTTTGTCTAATTATAGTACTTTGTGCAAAGCCCTGAAAGGATGTAGTTTTTACTCAATAAATACACAATTACTTACTATTTAGACAAGCTAAGCCAAGTGCTAATGCTTGCTATTTGACAACTGAAGGTTGCTTTTTAAAGTGAATGAAAAAGGATGTGAAAAAAGAGTAACAAGAAATATACCATTGGCTCTTAGGTATATAGAAAAACGCTCAATCTCTTTCATAATAAGAAATGCAAATTAACACCACATTGAGGTTCATTTTCACCTATCAATTGGCAAAGATCAGGAAACTTAATAACTATTTTAAAGAACATTCTAGTGTAAAACTTGTACAAACTAGAATAGTTTCTGGAAAGCAATTTGAGAACGTCAAAATTGCAAATGTATCGACTCTTTGACTCAGAAATTACATTTCTAAGGATTAATATTCTCATATGTGGGAAATGATGAGTTAGCAAAGTTATTCAGTGCAGAATCGTAAGAGCAAAATATTGAAAACAATCTAAATGTATAGTCCGTGGGTGTCTGTTCCAATAAATAATGACACCAGGTACTGTGGAATACTATGCAGCCATAAACAGACTGGGGATGCTTTCTTTTCTTTTTTTTTTTTTTGTATTGGTGGAATAATCACTAAGATATGCTAAGGAAAGATAAGAAAGCTACCGAACAGTGTTATAATTATGCTATCCTTTGTGCAAAAGAAGGGAAAAAAGAATGTGTGTGTGTATATATACTCGTATATGCAGAAGATACCTTTGGAACACAGAAGAGATTAGTGACATTGATTTGCCCTTGAGGAAGAGAACTGGGTCTCTGAGAGAAGGGAATAGGAAAAAGGGTTTTCACTGTGTGCTCTTTTATATTTTTGAAATGTAAAGCCTTATGACTACATGGCCTGTACAAAAGATAAATGAAAATAAACACACTATAGCAGATGCTTTGGTTCCTGGCAGGGAGCTGCTGCTGCCATGGTCACCTGGTGCAGCTGTTACACTGGTATGGTCACCTACATGACATCTGCTGGTTCTTCCCAACAGCTCTTCTAGGTCAGTGGTTTTCAAACCGCTAGTTTGAAAATGGGCCATGAAATAAATTTAGTGAGTCCAACTAGCATTGAAAAGAAAAAGAGAGGAAGAGAAAGAGAAAGAGAAAGAGAGGAAGAGAAAGAGAGAGAGAGAGAGAGAGAGAGAGAGAGAGAGAGAGAGAGAGAGAGAGAGGAAGAAAAAAAAGGAAGGAAGGGAGGAAGGAAGGAAAAGGAAGAGTCTAGAAGATTTCAGAGTATATAAACCAGTAGTGAACATAAGTCCTGCTGTGCAAATTTTTGTTTGATTTTTTTATGTGTATATGTATTATGATATAATGTTATCATTAACATTTCTTAGTATGCTTACAAATGTTAAAAAGCTACCACCCTCAATGGTGACCTTTCTTAGCCAATCGAGACTTCAACAATTCTCTCTGAGCAGTCAAAATATTAATAGGAAAGTCTTGAAGTGCCCATCCTGGTTGGGCTGGATTTTCAGATCGTGGATGTGGGGTTCCCCCCTTTACAGGCTGGTCCCTCTACTTATATCTCCATTACCACTGTACATAGTCTCTATTCATGCAGGCTCCAGCTGTGTGTCTCCTCACATGAAAGCACATCCATTCTCCTCAGGAGAGGACATCTCATCCCATGGAATACTGTGTAGTCAACAGGGGCTGACTAGAGTTTAGATGGGGTGACGGGGACCAAGACCCAACCTGGGGTTTCTCATGTATCCCGAGCTTCAGTGACCTTCTCAGATTGACCCCAATGCCTTGGATCATGCAGCCGCACCATCAGCAATGCTTTTCTCTCCATCTCTGCTTATTCCAATCTAGCTTCCTTCAAGATCTTGCCCAGTTCTACTTCTTCCATGGAACCTTTCCTAATTCCCTCAGCCTAAAGTGATCTCTTATGTAGTTGTCATGCTCTCTTGATGGCAGTTGAATGAAACTCAATTCAAACTGGGCTTAAACAAAGAGGTTCAGAATTAGCTCAACTAATTGAGAAATTCAAGGACAGGTTGGATCCAAAGACTAAAGATACCATCAGGGCTGTCTCCCCCCCCCTCTCTCTCTCTCTCTCTCTCTCTCTCTCTCTCTCTCTCTCTCTCTCTCTCTCTCTCTCTCCTCTACACCCTGCCCCATCCCCTTGCTTTCCTCTGTGTTGGCTTAATTTTTCAATTTACCCCTTTTTCATGGTAGCAAAATATCTTTAGGGAGCTCAATCCAACAAGTTGAATTCCAACAGGAAAAGAAGCCTCATTTTTTTCGTAACCCTACTAAGGTTCCTAGACTGCGTCTCACTGGACTAACTTGGATCATGTGCCCAACATTAAGCAATCATTATAGTTATGAGGTTAGAATCCACTGATTGGCCAATCTCAGATCACATACTAATCCCTGGAGACCAGTCAGCCCAGATGTAGAGAACAGCTATGTGGAGTGTGGAAAACGGATGGCTCCTCAAATACATATTAAAGCTGCTGTCACCTGAAGGAGCAGAATGAAAAAGCAAGAAAAACTCAGAAATGTCCTTGTCAAATTGAAATCTGTACAGTGACAACACCAACTACCTAAGTATATTTTCTTGTGTTAATACCTTACCTTTGTAAAAATGAATCATTTAAGATAAAAATGTCACAAGGGAACGTGAGATTAACGTTTCAGTTCTTTTTGGATTGAACAAGTAACCTGATTCAATTGTTTTATATATTTCAGGCTTCTCCATGAGTGTTCTCCCTCAAGATTCTATTTAGATCTCCCACTTATGGGGAACGGAGCAATTTATCAGTTTATGAAATTTATATCAATTATAAAAATATTTTATTCATTGTTTTTGCCCCATTGACTTTGGTCAAATATTTTAATCACAATCGAAATTTAAAATTTGTGAAAAAAGACCAAAGTACACTTGAAGGAGCACGTCTCTCACTGCTGCTTTGGCTTATTCTTTCTCAGGAAAACAAAAACTGTTTTTTAAGAGAAATGTATTAACACATCTGGTGTGATTTTCTAGTTATCCAGTTTAAGCCAAGAAAAAGACAAATGGGTGGTGGGGGGGATCATCTGTTTTTCTTTTACACGTTTTGAAACATGAGTCTCCAAAAGCTCGTTCCTAACATATGTCAATGTAACATCTGCCAGCTCCTAAATGATGGCCAGAAACAGCCATGCTGGCAGCTCCTGCAGGAGTGCTAAGGGGTTTCCCATTAGAACTGTCTTCACTCTGGAGTTGTCAGTACTATTTTTACTCTACGGGTAACCTATTTCCCTAACTTGAAGTAGACACATGAATTGGAAGTACAGAGCAGAAGGAATAAATAGGATGATGTATTTACAGTTATGTGGAAGTATAGCAGAGAAAGACTTCAAAAAGAAGTGCAGTAGACCCTTGAACAACATAGGTTTGAACTGCGCAGGTCCAGTTACACGTGGAATTTTTTTCAATAAGTACTGTAAATGTATTTTCTCTTCCCTGGTGTTTTGTAAACAACCTTTTCTTTTCTCTAGCTTACTTGATTGTAAGAGTACGGTATATAATATAATACATAACCTACACAATATGATCTAATCAATGTGCTATTGGTAAGGCTTCCTGTCAACAGTAAGCTATTAGTAGTTAAATTTTTGGGGAGTCAAGTTACATGCAGATTTCAACTCGGTGGGGGTTGGCGTCCCTAACCTCCACATTGTTCAAAAGTCAACTGTATTAAATAACAAAGTCCATGTCATAGGTCACAGATTAAATTGCTTCTCCTGGTAAAGCATGCTTCACTATTCTACATCTTAATTTGTCATTGTTGTTCACTATCAAGAGTGTTGGCAAGCAGAATTAAGATGTATTAACCATATCTCAGGGTACTCAACCATGTTCAAAGTTTCTCTTACATTTCTTCTCTTTTTTAATTCTTTGATCGAATTTAAAGTGCATCAGCGAGCTTGTTTCTGCCTGGGAATTCATAACAGAATGATATTTTGACATTTATTTTGAAAAAGTGCGCCTAAGTGTTGGTCTTGGGAGATATCAATATTTTTACCTGCCCTAAAATAACCCGGTGTTGAATTTAGCAGTTCAACAATTTCCAGACCCAGCAATCTGAGGCCTCCAAATGATTAGTGTCATTTGTTCCCTGTAATATATTCTCCCCACCCCAATAACATTGTTGCCTTTTGTTTCACTGAACTTTAGAGAAGAGGTATCACTGTGGGCTCGTCAAGGTCAAGGCTATCTGCATGTCATTATCACTATATCCTCAATGCTCGACACACAGTGAGTGTGGAATGAATGAATCAATCCTGTCCTGAATTTATGAGATCCGATATTTGCTCTTAGGGTCCTCAAATTTGGGTATCTTGACTCGTCTTACATAAATTATAAATCCATGAAATTGACTTTGATAAAGAAAAAAGAAGTAAGTTCTAGGACTTGGATTTCCATAGGAGACCTTTAATGGTAGTTCTCTCTAAGTAAATTTGAGAACTCACATATATTCTACATCAAATTCCATTTATGGCAATGGCCACTCAGTGACTTTTCAGTGAAGATGGTGGTTTTGAATATAAGTGTAGGGGTTCTGGAAAGAGAAGGACTTTGGAGACTGATGATCTGGGGTTGAAACACTGCATCCTTACAAAGTTATTTAACCTCTATGTCCCTATCTTCAAAACAGGTGTCACAATACTACCACAAAGGGCTGTTGTAATAAATTGAGTACAATAATAAAAAGAAGCTTAGCAAAGTTCCTGGTACTTGTGGTTACTCACCAAGTGGTAGTTATTATGATCCTTATTATAACCACTCCTGACATCAGCTGTTCTGATATTATGTAGCCCAGAGAAAAGACTCAGTGACATACACTCAAACCCTTTCAAGCTTTATAAGTTCAAGCCAAACTCTACCCAGTGCTGTGTTAGTCACTGTAGCAGAATGGTAAACAGTGTTCTCTTTTCTCTGTTACATCTTCAGCGGCAGATTTAGCAAGAGCTAGATTTTTGGCATGGCTATTAGAAGGTGACCCTAATATAATAAAAATCATGCCATGAGGCCTGTGAGGCAGACCCAGAGAGCATTAATGATAGTGAGAGATGAGACACGCTTAGTATTTCAATCCAGGTTCCCCTTGTTGGAATGACATCTTCCTAATCTATGACATATTACCCCACAGATACACATATCACAGTAAGAGGCTGAGCAGAAAATCCTCAGGTTAATTCTTAATGTGATGCAAAAGCAGGTTTTTATGGGAGTCCTCCCTGCTTCCCTCCCTTCATCTCTTCTTTCTTTCCTAAGGTGTGCCAGGCCCTGTGTATACAAAGGATATTTACAGTCGATGGGCTAGCAGATGAAAGGGATTCCAATATTTTTTTCTATTTTGACCTATTCTGAAAAAGGTGAAAGCCATTCCATGAAAAGTGAAGTGCTGCTAAAATACATTGACTCCTGGTTCACTAGAGAGGTGCTGTGAGTTATGTCCTTTAAAACTTTTTGACACATGAAAAGATTAAATATAAATAATTCCAATTTCAACTTTGGAGTCTATTGACTGAAGTCTTTAAAAAAAAAAGTTGCCAAAATCCTCCTTAACACAGTGGATGGAGTGCAAAATGTAAACCTTCCAGACTGAATGGGTTGATGAAAGTCATTTTTTGGAAATCATTTGACAGAATGAGCTATAAGTATGGGTGAAAGTTAGAGTTCTACCCAGCTATTTAGCTTCATGTTATTTCAGCAATCGCTTATCTCCAAAGGTATTGATTAAAGTGACAAATTACTTAGGAGTTCACCTCCTTTTAGAGAAAAAGAAGAGGCCTGTGGTTTTCATATGGCTACATTGTATGACCAAGCAGAGCATTTAAATGCAATGTACCTGTCGGCATAATTCCAGCCAACACTTTTCAAGGTATCTCACTTGTTTATAGACAATATATATTGATTTCTCTGAAATACAAGAAGTCTCTCTTGAGACTAGTTTTTGGGATTATACATTCTCATGAAAATGACCTCTGCAGGACACTGTTTAGATGTACAAAATCTGGAAGCCCCTTTACACCTACCTACAGGGGACAAAGAGAAAGCTAAAGTAGTTTGAATGTTTCTATTTCATGAATTTTCAGATAATTTGTTTCCCAGGATGAACTGAAGACCAATATTGATCTGGTTCATTATCTGCACAATTCATATCCTATAAAAGTTAATTATAATATATTATCCAACCAGATTACTTAATAATGGTCTGTTATTATTTTCTTAAAATCTTCCTCTTCCTGTCATGTATATTTTTAAATAAACTTGAAGTTCTTTCTAGATTTAATTGGATTTTATAGAGGTAGTAATGATGCCATGGCTAATACAGTAAATAAAATGAAATCCAAATTATGATTTTCAATGGTCCCCAACAGTACCCTTCATACCCCCAAGTTTTTCCACACTATTCCAATCAAATGTTCTATCTTCACCCTTTTTCTTTGCTTTCTGTCCTGGAAAAAGTATTATCTTTTTGTTTATCTCATCTTGAAACATTAAATTTGTTTTTCTGCTCTGTCTTTCTCCCCTTTCCAGGTAGCTACTGCTGCCTAACAAGCTGCCCTAAAACTTGTTAGCTCAAAAGAACAACAATCATTTACTAATATTTTTTTTAATTGCTCAAAAATCTGCAATTTGGGTAGAGTGCAGGAGGGATAGCTTTTCTCTGCTCCACCTGGTATCATCTGGTATGGCTCAAGATGGCTCATTCACATCTGGCAAGGTGGTGATGGCTGGCAACTGGGAGCTTAGCTGGCTGTCAGTCGGGGGGCCTCTCTTCCTCTCCATGTGGACCTCCCCACAGGGTTTCTTGGGCTTCTTCACAGCACAGAAGCTGGGTAACAAAAAGAAGTGTTCCAGGGGGCCCAGGAGGAAGCTGCAAGACTTCTGATGACCTTCCCTCACAAGGCTCAGCATGCGACCTTTGCCACATCCATCAAGAAAGTCACTAAGATCACCAAGGAGTCTGTAGATGGAAGGAGTAGCAAAGAATTTCAAGACATTTTTAATCTATCATGTCCTGTCTTTGTTGAAGCTCTGCTGAATAAAACTATATCATCGTGACATCTCTCAACTCTATTCCTCATGCTTTCATCCACTCCTTCATTGCTTGTGCAGAGCGGGCAAAGAAAACTGCATTGGACAATGCCAACAGATCAGGAAGGAAATGATTAAGACTCTTGTAGCAATGTGTTCGCTGAGCTCAGAACTGCAACACAGACAGCTTTGAATGAGTTGAGGTGCTTGGGAGAGCTTAAAGGGAAAAGATACTTTAAACTGAGGTCCCCACCGTTGTCATTATCACCTTTTTTTCTGATAATCACCCTTAAAAATCATTCACTAAATTCTCCTTTCTACTCTGTGGAGTGATTTTGAGTGACTGTATATAGATGTTGATAAAGAAAATAAAAAGAGGAGGCACACTTGTGGATTTCTTGGGTTCATTTTAAAAATCATCTGGGCCAACAAAAACAAGTTAGCCTCCCCTTTGAAATTCTAAAAAGGAACAGAAAATTAATGCTGATTGAATTTATTAAATTTATTGATGGTCAATATAGCATAGCTGAATCTGATATTTTTTATGTGCTACAGGTTTATTTGCCTACTGTGTATCAATGGAAATGGAAAACCCATGCCCATTTTATAAGATGTAGAGTGTGATTTTTACTGTTTGAATTATTATGGGTATATCTCATTACTGAATCTTTTTTTTTTTATGGCAAGTTAGCTGGAAAGAGCTATAGTTTGTTTTTGTGTCCCTTATTTAGGACTATGATCCTCAGTTAAGACATTAGTTTTATGGGGGAAAGTGATTTGTGTTACCACAGATCCCTATGTGATATGGTTTCCAGGAATGCATTGTGGACATAAACAAGAACTATCTGTACTATTCCAGGAAGTGGAAAGTATACAAACCAGCATTTGAGTGAACACTGAAATGCACATTGCAACCAACCACTGAATCAGGTACAAGACAAGTAATGATTCTAATGGAACTTGGGGAAAACACTAAATGGGATTTAATATATTGCTCCCTAATTTATCTTTGTTTCTGACTCTATAAGGGGCTAATTGTTTTCCTCAATCCTGTGACAAAAAGAATTGGAGGGACAGGAAGAGTAGGAACAATTTGGCTCTCAGTGAATTCTCAAGAAATGATTGTTGAACCGTGTTGAGACCAATTTAATACTTTAAAACTTAATACAATGTTATTTAGACAAACGATTTTTGAGGAGTATTTTCAAATCTGAACTGGGTAGATAGTTTCTCAGACTGATCAACTTATACCCAATTATTCCAGTAAACCATGACTGGAGCATGCTTACTCATTTTAGTTAAAATTTTATTTTTGGGGTATAATTTTCAAATCTGAAAGCTTTAACTTTTATTTAATATGCTGTGTTTATAAAACAATGCTAAGTGAAAATATTATAACTATATTTTCCAAATTTTCTATAATAACCAGAAAAAGGTTTAATTTTATTTAGGTCAACATTTTCCCACATGAATATTTTCCACCAATTCTCTATTTTCTGGTTTTGGGGATACCATGATGGATTTTTTTTTGTTCCTTGGATTTATATTTTGTTTCATTGGGAAAGTAAGGCAAGTTATCTTCCCCTCCCACTCCCCCACACCCCTCCCCACGTTGTTCTTTAAATTGAACAGACTATATTAAGTTATGTGTTATTATATATAGACTTAGTATCAACTTGTTATTAGCTTGTTAACTTACGCAAACAATTGTATTGTTTGAGTGGAATTGTATCTGATATGTAGAATAATCTAGAAAAACAGACATCCTCATATTATTTAGTCTTTCCATCCATGAACATTGTATGTGTCTTCATTTTTTCCCCAAGACTTTTTAGTGCTGTTTAATAATGCTTGAGTGACAATTTTCTGTATAAAGGCCTGGTACATCTTTTGTTAGTTATTCTTAAGTACTTTATTCTTTTTTGTACCTATTGTGAATGGGATCTTCTCATATATCATGCTTTCCAATTGGTTATTGTGAGTACATACGTATATAACAATGCTATTGGTTTTTGTATGTTCATCTTGAGAAGAAAGCTTTTAATGCCGATTTGCAAAATTTACTAACACAAATTTTTATTAAAGAAATAAATTTGACATTTATTGTAATTCAGCTAAAGTCATGGTTGCCTAGAGATGAGTTAATAATTACCTGCATAGGAGTGTTGACTAAAACAGATCTTTTGCTTTCAGATCATTACATCATATTGGATCCAGTTTGGTAAAGACCTAATGACCCCATCTAGTGGCAATTTGAAGTTCTAAGTGAATTGGAAAATGCACTTCCAGGTTTTATTGAATAGCTATTTGTGTTTAAAAAAATCATGATAGCAATCAATATCTGTGTTGAAAGTGTCAAAAAACAAAAGGATTAATTTGACACATCAAAATTAATTATGCTAGTAGTCTTAAGTATGCTGATTTCAAGATTAGAACGAGGTATGCTTACAGAGAAAATTATGTACAACTCCCATGCTGAAGCCAAATTGTGTATGTGGAGATTTAATTTTCAGGATTGTTATTCAGGGAGTTGTTATAGGTCATGTTCACATAATGTTTTAAAATTAACTACCAACAGCTGGCCAGAGCCAATCCATATGACCTTTATAATAACATAAGCCTCACAGTCTACCCCATGAAGACTAGTTCATAAAGATCCTTTAAAATGAGGCCTACTTTTATAGTTTACTAATTAGAATTTTTTCTTTGTGTAGGGATAACAAAATTTTATGCATAATTGTATTTATTTTCAAAAAACATTGGTACAACTTGCTAATTGTTTGAAAAAGGTATATTTAACACTAAAATAAACTCAAGATGTATTTAAATGTATATGTACCCAACAGGTTTTAAAAATGTAAACTTAAAATACATGTGAAAGCTTATTTAATTTTGAGGTGGGAAAGAACCTTTCTAATGATAGAAAGAACCTCTAAGAGTAAAGGTTGATTAAAAACTGCTATAGAATAATAAACAATTAAATTAAAATAAGTATCATATCTTTGGTAAAAACAAAAATGATGAAGCCCTGTGATAACATAGGTTTAGGGTAAAGACATCAAAAACAAGCTTTCTTATATTGCTAGCTGAGAATCTATTTGGAATAAACTTTCTCAAGGGAAATTAGGCAATGCTATCAAAAGCCTTGAAACCCATGTAATTTTACTAACCATTGTCACCTCAATAAATTTAATTAAAAAAATATTTAAAAAAAGAAATATATATACATAGCCTTTACTCCAGAAATGCGACTACTCAGAATAAGTATGGTCATGCAACAAAGATATGATTACAAGAATATTCTTTATAGCACTATTTACAATATTGAAAAATTATTAAAAATATAAATGGGCATCAATAGGTGAATTGGGAAACAAATTAGAGTATATACTTAATAGAATTCTATGTTATTAACCCTAATGGGCTGAAGGTTTGTGTCTCCCCAAATTTTATATGTTGAAGCCATAATCTCCAATGTGATTGGTGAGGCCATGAAGGCAAGCCCTTATGATGGGATTAGTGCCTTTCTAAGAACAGACACCAGAAAACTTGCTCTCTCTCTCTCTGTCTCTCTAGCATGTGAGGACACAATGAGAAGATAATCATCTACCAGCCAGGAAAAGAGGTCTTACCAGAAACTAAATTGGCCAACACCTTGATCTGGGACTTCTAGCTTCCAGAAATCTGAGACAATACATACCAGCTGTTTAAGCCACTCAGTCAGTAGTATTCTGTTATGACAGCCTGAGCAGACACATACATACTGGGCGGTAAGATTTCTGTTCTTCCTTTTTTTTGCCTATCTATATTTCTAAATGTTTTCCAGTAAACACACTGTATTGGTAATTTAAAAAGATATTATAAGATATTTTAAATAATATTAGAGAAAAATTTCCAATGAATACAGATGGTTCAGTGAGAAACTCATCATTAGTAAAATCTTATTCAAACCTGATTTGTGATTACCTGGACATATCTTCATTATTTTATTCTACACACTAATTATTTGGCCTACAATTAGATTTAACAGAAACAGATTCAATCCTTCTTAACGATGAATGTCAAAGATTAATAAAGTTTCTAAATATACCTCTGAAGAACAGGTTTATTTTCTTTCCATCTAACTACTTTACAAATTATTATTTGGAAACATTAACCATTTTAATCATTATAATTCCAGTTAGAGTAATTAGCGTTCTAAGGATCACATGAAATTATATAGTTTCTTGCATTACTAGACATTTTCTAATTATCTTACCCATCCATCCTATGTCCCTTTTATGCCATCAAATTTCTAAGAAACAATTTACTCCCTTTTCTTTTGTTACAATTATATCTAGCCATAAACCAGAGGTGAGATCATGAGTTCCTTTATAGCAATATGTGATGTTTAGTACATCTACACACACACACACACACACACACACACACACACACACACACACACAGTTTTATCAGTTTTATTTTCATTATCTCAATGTCCCATGCTAACACAGGGTATGCTGGCAAGGCTTTGGAAGAATGGAGGTAGCAGAGCTACATGTTGTATGAATGTCAAGTTTTCTGTGTGGCAGCAAAGGGTTTGAACAATCCTGGGATCTGAGGAAATATTTGGCAATAGTAAATTTCTCCTCAGGGACAGAAACCCACAATTAGTGTTTATGGAACACTCAGAATGATTAATTCTGTAATATACATTCATTACCTTAGCTACCTGATATCCTTGAGCTCTTTTCTTACACTGTGATAATTTCCCACATTTTATGTCTCACCTTCTCAAAGGGAAGCCAGAAAACTTGCAATCCCAGACTTCTTGCATTTGGGGGCAGGCATGTGACCTAGCTTCCTCTAACCAGAACACCCTTGGGAAACAGATCTGGAAGGAGTGCATGAGGCAGCAGGTGCACCCAGGCACAGTGGTCTTTTGAAGGCCAGGTGGTGGGGGAAGGGAGTGGCAGAGCTTCTGGAATTTAGTCCTGAGCATCATAAATGCTAAGTGCTAGTGTCAGTGGTGTTTCTGCTAGAAAAGGAGTAGCTGCCCATTGCTTATTGATATTCAGATTCATCGCTGGATCCTTTTGCCTTACCAAATATTCTGTGAACTGTCATTTTATTAATTCCTCTTGTGGTCAAGTTTGCAAAAGTGGATTCTGTGGATTGCAAGTAAGCACTCTGCCCAATATATCATCCCGATCAAAACATTCCCTCCCTCCTTGCAGCAAAACCAAACAACAAAATCAAACAAAGCCCAACCCTAGTAAAATTTCATTGCACGTTGTTTAAGTACCATCCAGACCAACCATATGTATAGCTATCAATAAGAAAATCTTAAATGCAAAGTGCTATTTATTTAACAACTCTAGTCATTAAACAAAAGAACTTTCTGGCCAAAGCGCCTTCTTTCTCTCTGCAGTGATCAGCAGAAATCATTTTCCTGTTTCCTTGGTTTCACAAATAATCCAAGAATTCAAACAGAACCTGTGAACTTCCTCATTGACACATGTTTAATCTCTGCAAAGCCGGTACTCATTCACTGGGTGTTTAACCACTGATTTCCCAGGGACGCAAACATCCTGAAATTGTACTTCATATTGTCTGCAATGTTGTCTATCGCAGAAAAGCCTAGGGACCAACCCATGAATATCTCCGATGTAAGCATAAACGCCAGCAGGTGAACATTTTTACTAGGCTCAATGGGTGTCCAGGATGAGAAAAGAAAAGGACACAGGGGTATCAACTGAAATACCTTCCCACGTGAAAAGGCTGTAATTAGAGTGACCACTGCCATCAGGGACAAGAGATGAGCGTCAGACTCAAGTGGCTGAAATTGCAATTTTTTTTCCAGCTTTACTGAGACATATTTGACATAAAACATTGTGCAAGTTTAAGGTACACGACGTGATGACTTGATATACATTTAGACTGTGCAATGTGAAATTGGAATTTAAAAAGATTGTGGGTGCATAGTAAGCATTCCATCCTATGTTAGAGTGGTTATATATTAAAAAACAACTTTTATTTTCTCCTTGGAGTGCCATACCATATAAACATTTATATTTTATGAAGGTTATATTTAGCTAAAATTTATTGGACATTTAAAATAGTATAGGCCCGCATTAAGACTTTGCATCTTGCTACTCATTTATTAACCCTGACAGCATGCGGTAGATGTTGTTAACCCTACTTTAGAGACAAAGTGATTCCCAGAGAGGTTAATTAACTATCTAAGGTCAGATCTGCTCCCCAGGTCTGTTAGACACCAAAACTCCTTATGCTGACTTATGAAGGCTATGCAGCAACACTGAAATACTGCTTATGGTTGTATGTTGAAAGCTAAAAGAAAAGTAGAAAATTGGATGCCCACTATGACGTAACTGTATGAAACTTTATACACCTATGGACAAAGGCTTGGAGGGAGCACATGTCATGTGCCGCTGGCTTTTGTGTCCAAAAAAGATTGACATATATACACACACACACACACACACACACACACACACACACACACATACATATATACACACAAATACATATATATATGTATTTGTGTGTATAATGGTTTTAATGGGACAAAGAAATGTAGTTAGGAAACTTGAACTTGTTTACTAAACACATAGAATACATAGGTTCAGAACTCAGACTCTGTTTTTTATGCAGTTGTGTATGGAGAATACTGGAGTCTTGTTTTTCCAGGTTTTTTTTTTAATTTTTATATTTTTATGTTCTTGAAAGCTGCTACATTTTATTTATCATGAAAATAAGGCATACACAGAAGCAGAAAAGTTCAGGGTTTCAGTCCCTGAGAAGTGCTGTGCTAGTAAAAGCTGAGGAAACCGGGGGTCAGGCCCACCCTGTTGCCTCCAGGGCATGTGCTAGCCAAAGCCAAGTTTGGACTGAGAGTCCAGAAGGTCACTGAACAAACAGCTCTAAAAGGTCATGCTGTCTCATTGACAATCAGTGACGTACTGGAAGGTAAACATCCCCTGGTTCCAAGAAGAGAAACATGTTATCTTAGGATCCTAAGGATGAGCCGTTCTAGACCATTTAGAAATTTTTTTTTTTAATCAGCGATTTGGCAACCCCTTCACCTGAGGGGTTCCTCACCATCTAACAGACCCCTTTACAAAATTCTATCATATGACCAGCTGCCTGTGCCCTCTTACTCTCTAAAGCAGCGGTTCTCAACCTTTCACAGGGGTCGCCTAAGACCATCGGAAAACACATATTTTCGATGGTCTTAGGAACCGAGACGCAGCTCCTCTATCTGTCTCCAGGCCCACATGCAGATACGCCCACATACGAGTACCCGGCGACCCCTGTGAAAGGGTCGTTCGACCCCCAAAGGGGTCGCGACCCACAAGTTGAGAACCGCTGGTCTAAAGTGTAAACAATGGAAGGAGAGAAAGACAGAGCAAACGTAAAGGTAGCTTTAAAGGAGAGGGTGGAATGAAGGAACAGAGGAAGCTCCCCAAAGGAGCTGTCACTGAAGTCAGGCCTCAAGAAAGAATATGAGTTCTGGGGGGGGGAGCGTTAGAAAGCTATTCTAAAAGAACAGAGGATGAATAGAAAGCAAAGACCCAGAGGAAAGACAGCTCAAGGAGCGCATTCCTCTGAAGCTTCATTTATTGAGGATAATCATAATTGCTTCTAATGTCTGAAAAATGAGGACAACGTGCTAGATGCTGCACAGTCAGGTGCAGATATGTGATCCTTGAGTTCTAGGAGCTAATGCTCCTCTATTAAACACATTCAGATTTACTTGGAAGAACAAATAGATAAAAGACTTAAGTACTTATGTGATATGTGATGGGGTAAATGTTTTGGCTTGTGCTTTGATAAAGGAAAACGTCGGCATCATTCAGTAGTTTATAATAGTTTAGCTTGGAAGGAACAGAAAAATAGAGACAAACTGATCACCCGTCATTAACAGGCTAAGCATGTCCGCCGTGGCCAGGGCTGAAGAACAGTTATCCACCAGAGGGTGCAGTAGTCAGCTTCTTGGTAGGCCCAAGGCTCCCTGCGTACTGCTAGTCACTTTGCCACACACTGTACCGGGGTTGGTGTGTGTGACCAATAGAACACTATGAAGTAACAGTATGTCACTTCTGAGATTAGTTTATAGGAGACACGGCAGCTTCCGCCTTGGTTTCTCTCACGTTCTTGAATTACTTGCTTTGGGGAAAACCAGCTTACACACCATGAGAAGTCCTATGAAGAGACCCACATGGTGAGGAACGGAAATCTGCTCACAGCCACATGAGTGAGCTGGAAACACGCTTGTTGCCTGACCGACAGCTTGACTTTGCATAGACCTCATGAGAAACCTTGAGCCAGAACCACATAGGTAAGCTTCTCCTGCATTTCTTGGACCTCAGAAATTGTGTGATAATAACTGTTTGTTGTATTAAGGTGCTAAGTTTGGGGATAATTTGTTATGTAGCAGCACTTAGCTAATAGCAGGGGGATGGTGGGCACTGTGGGCTTCCCCAGGTCGTACATTCCTGGAAGTCATCTAAGAGAGAGAGGAGCAAGCAAGGCCATATGGCAAAGCCATGATTTAGGGAGTCAATCAGAACAGGGAGGAAGCAGCAGGGATGGGGAATTGGATTCTGCAAACTCAGTCATCGCTTGTTAAATGGATGAGCTCATGCATCCTACTTCCCTTCAGGAACCTCTTAACGAAAGACCTACTCTGGATCTTCTACCAGAATTTAAGGAGTGTCAGTTTTCTGTTAGTTTGGAATCTCGATTATAAACCAAAAGTCATGTGACCTTAGAGATTCAGACCACTGAATGCCTGGGCTTCGCACCCCTGGAAGGGGGGTGCTCTGAAGTGAATCCTGGGCTCTATTGGGCTTTGACAAATTGAGAGGTCCTCACTGGTGGTTCTGGAGTTCCCACGGGCTCAGACCTCCTCTTCCAACCTCATATTTAGAATAGTTAACATTGTAAATGGTGGTGCTACTGACCCTGTGCTAAACATTTCATATGTATCTTGTTATTTAACCTTTATGACAATCTTTTCATAGATATTAATTTTGATTTTAGCAATGAAGAAACTGACACAAAGAGAGGCTGTACATTGTCCAGGGCCATACAGAATTAAGGCATGGATCTGATCAGCCTGATTACAATGGCCATGCTCTAAACTGCTAGCTCTAAATGACTGGAAGAGGATTTTCCCACCTGTAGACTTAACAATTCTAGACACTCAGACCATTTGGGGGGATGTTTGATTCTTCACACAGAACCCCTCATTCTTTCTGATTGATTGCAATATTCAAGCTAAGCATCCAAAAATTTAGTTTTATAAGACCCACAGCTTAAAGCAGTCTATTAAAAGAGAATAGTAAGTACTTCATTTTTAAAAACACAAGTGGGGAGAAAAACGGCTTTCTTATCAATGTCCAAGTTTCTTATACCTCATCTAAAATGAGATACTTTGCTGTACCTTTTCACATGCTTTCCCACTGCTATTGGCTTTCTGAGGGAATGCTTTAATTTGCTCCACATATAATATCCTTACACCACTGTTTTCTGTAATTTATACCACATGCTGTCCACTTTCTTGTACTATTTTATTCTGTAGAGCACTTTGGACATCAGTTTATATGAAAGATGCTATTTGAAATGAAGTTGTATTGCAAGCTACATTATTATAATTTCCTTCTTCTTTAGTCCTATTTCATCATACACAGTTGCCTGATGTTTGATGCAATGCTGAAATTTAAATGGAAAGAGTGTTTGGAATTGATGTTCATGTATTTAATCTGCTGACAGGGCAATCCACTATCAAGCTCTTGGCTTTCACTATCTTCCAAGGCCTGCTTTGACATCCAACTTACTTGTTTTAGAGAGAAAATGTGCACTGTGTACATTGTTACAAGTTAAGTATAAGCGGGCAAGTTGTTTTGGCTTGGGGGTAACATCACGAGGTGCAACTTAATAACACGGAACAATTATGGGCAGTAGAAACGTCTGTCAGGTCTCAATTATTCAGGCAAAATAGCCTTGGTCCTTTGTGTCTGTTCTTTTTCCATTCTGTCCTTTTGCCTTTTATGCATCCCAATGTTTTATTTTAGTACTTTGAGAAGTTAAGACACAGAGGAAGAAAAATTTGAACTGGTTACTTGAATCACTTTTTGGCAGATCTTCACGAAGACACAACAAAACAGAAAAAAAGATTGCTTTAAAGACAAGGGTAAAGCTGGTGCCTAAACTCTGCATGCTCTCTGCATTTGCATATATATGTTAATCATATTTCAGGTACTGAATTAATGTTGCCTGACTTTATTTTAGTAGGAAGGCTACATCAGTAGTGAATAATAATAAAGATGAGAATAACATTATTATTGTTATTTACAAGAAAACACATTCTAATGTCTTTTTGATAGAGAAGAAATGTGCTAATACGGAAGATAGCACACACGATTTTTCTGGGTTATCATTCTGTTCCCTTGCTGAGTGTCTCTGAGTGTTTAAACCCATTCCATGGTTTAAAGCTTTTAAGTCCACCTCCTTTCTCTGAAGCCCAGAGCACTTTGTCTGTGGTGTTTTTCTGCCAGTAGATGTTTATCTATTATGACCCAAACCAGGACTTAAACTCTTTGAGGGTAGAGAGAGGTTTTGATTCATCTTTTGTTCTTCCCACCATACTTGTATAAAGGAGGTGTCAAGAAATACTTTAATAAGTAGATTTTTATTTTACTTTTTATTCTAAATATTATACAATTTACCAGTAAAATACCATTGACATATAAATAGCAATAGATTCTCCCAGTCAGTCTTTGAAGTCAGGCACGATATTATAGAATTGGAAGAGATTTTAGAAAGCCTCTAACTCAATCCCAGATTTCACGGTAAGGCGGTGGTTAGAGATCTTGAGTCGAGATCTGGATCTAACACTTATTGTCAGCATGCTCTTGAGCAAACCATTTACTATCTCTGAATTTTAATTTACTGTATAAAAAAATAGAACTATTGATCTTATACAGTTGCCGTGAACATTGAATGAGATGAGGGAATCAAAAGTGCTGTGTAAAATTTGAACTGCTCTAACAGTATGAGTTCATAACCTGTTGCTTAGAGAAGGTAACTATTCCAAGGCATATTTTTCAGTTAGTAAGGAGCCAGATTTCTTTAGGTGGAATGGTGTAATCACATAAAAACTGATTTGGAGTTAGAAGGAAGGTACATTTCAAGCAGATCCTAGTTTTGCTTGGAATGTACCCAGAATATCCTTGCAACTTTGGTTAGTGCTAATTGGAAACAGAACAATTAAAGTTGAGAGTTTTAAAAAATAAAATGACCTCTCACCTGAGCTTGTTTGTGCTATGTAGGATGGGGATAATAAGATCAGTTGTACCTAGCTTATACAGAGTGCTGTGTCCATCAAAGAAGGTAATGCCTGTGAAAGCATTTTGGTAAACAGTAAGGAACTATGTAAATGTCATGTCATTATAATTGTCTCCAGTTTCCTCCATGTAACTTCACATATTGTCTTTCTCACATCAGGAAGAAGAAAATAATTCTCATGCAAATGTCACATTAAGTCACTGGAATAGCTTAGTATAAATTTTTTGGAGCAGATAGCATTGATTGAAATTTTTCCAGCATGATGAGCTCATTACATCTTCCTTCCATGATACCCCTTTCATTTTTCAAAAACTTTTTATCTTATTCTCTTATTTTTCTCCCAAAGATCATTACTATGTATTTCTTATTATTTTTATACCTGGCCTGTCTTCTACTATTAATCAAATCTAGCATTTGTTTGTTTTCTGTCATTAATCTTTACCGTATACTCTTTTTCATTCTATGACCTAACTCTTTTCCTCTCTTACACCCATCCACCTTATGTATTCTCACAAATAGGTGCTCTGAGTTAAGACAAACTCGGGCATTTGCCCCTTTGGGAAAGTGGCTGAGATTCTGAAACTTGTATTTCTCTTTAAGAAAAAATTACTATAAAAGAAAAATGCACTGATTCATAACTCTTACTCCTTGCCAATTTATGGAGCTCCCTCTGCATAAGAAAAGAATCCATACAGAAAGAATCTCAAATAAACACCTAATACAAGAAATTCAGCTCACGTTAAAATACTAAAATACCAGATGGTGGAGTTTAAGTATTATTCAACTACTGTTTATCCTACCCAGTGCTCATTTTAAATTCAACGTTTTTGAGAATTATTCATAGAGCATTGGCTGTATTTCATGCAGATAACAAGCTTAGTTTGGAGTGAATTACCAGAATACACCCATAATTTCCATACTTCCTGGGTTATTGTTAATTCGGATTGCAACTATTAGTTAAAGCTGAGAGGCTTTCGAAAGCAAACAGACATCAAGCTATCGTGGACATAATTTGTTCAGCAATCAGCAGGGAGGGCAAATCATTAAATTTTACAGGGTGGAGGAACTCACCAAAGAATGTGATGTCCCATCTGCCAAAGCTGAAAAACACGGCTGTTCGATGAGTGTGTTTCTTTCTCTGTAGCAGCCTGCCCACTGAGCAGGCAATTATTCTTGCTTTTATCTAATGGTCGCAGCGTAACTTTTAAAGTGAATGTAAAATGCAATTTCATCTTCCAACACCTCTCCATGTGAACAGATAAAAGATCAACAGAGCTGTCTCTAACACAACACAGTTCTCTTAATGTAAAATCACAGGGCCCTTTGAATTTGAATTGATCACTAGGACACATATTATGGCAAATGTAGATTACTGAACTCTCAGTGCCAGTTTCCACCATACATTTGTATTCTATTCATAGGGAAGTGACAAGCTTTCTGGCTTCACGTCATCAAAAAAAATATTAGGAGAACTTTTAAAAGAACTACATCCATCCCAATGCTAAAAGTGAATGCTTTGACAGCTTGTAGAGGTTTTACCCCATGTTTCAAATTAATCTTTGAATTAAAAAGTTAAATTCAATTGGACACACCTCTAATGCGTGAAAAAGCTTTTACGTGGAAAAACAGGGCTTAAAAATAGATTATCTTTTTTCTGATTTATTGTTGAATTTTCCAAATTGTGAGAGCAACAGAAGTTAAAGGCACTTTGCAACTATCATCCTATCAGTCATTCTTATTGCTCTTTACTGTTGGAAACTTACTATGTGCCAGAATACTGTCCTGGGAGCTTCACATCCAGGATATCATTTAATTCCTACAATGACCCTCCCAGAGATTCCCATTTCACAGATGAGGAAACTGAGCCTCAGTGAGGTTAGTATGTAGAGGCCTGAAATTCCAACTTGACGCTGCCTAATTTTAGGACACGTGTATTTTTTCTATAGCGGCATACTTACTGCTTGAGCATCGTAGGTGTTAAATTATATATGGAAATTAATATGAGCACGATTTATTTTTCCAAATATCTAATGAAAAATTTATCTTAGGTGCATCTTTACGCCCAACCCTACTGCTGTACAGTTTGCAAACTCACCCAGGTGCAATTTGCAACACTTTCTGGGGCACATGTAAATACTAAAACACTCCCATGAAAAAAGCACAACCATATGCCTGTTTTTCATAGCTCCTTAAGGTCTCTCTAAGCTTAAAGGTCCTCACTTGTAAGAGGAATAATTATAGTACATATATTATGTTGGGAGACAATTCTGCATGAGCGTCTTGCATTTCTGTGTGTCCTGCAAGCAGAGGCACTGATCGCCTTTGTTCTGGCCTATTTGTTCAAGGATGTCTGTACAGTAAATAGCCTTGAAAAAAAGTGATAGTGTCTCCCTCTGGAGCAAAGAATGGCATGCTTACTGTTCATTTAAAAAGAGTCAGCGTCCCTAAATTTAGGGCCCTTCTCTTGTAATGCAACCACAGTGTGCACATGTGTTACCTGACCTTCTTCCTGTTGTCCTATGGGAATTGGGGCTTGGAGAACTGGCCCAAGAAAATGCCGATACTTTGGTTACTGCTATTTCTGTGGGCAGTGAATTCCTTTGTCTCTGATCTAAGAGCCTTATGTCTTCTGTCAGCATCCATAAAACTGTGACAGGCTATCTTGTTAGTTTGCAAGTAGGGTGAAATCTCAAGTCATTCACAATTCTTGATCCCTCATATAGCTGTGACAATTAAATAATTGGTGACTGGTGCATAGAAAGTATTAAATATACAGGTGTGATCAAACAATAGGGTGAATGTTTCAATAAAAAAATTTATTACAGTAAAAGACACATTGCCATTAATCCCCCACAAATACTCCCCCTTGTTTTAAACACACTTATCCCATCGTTCTTCCCACTTTCTGAAGCAGTTCTGGAAGTCCTCTTTTGTTAGTGCCTTTAGATGTGCTGCTTTGGCTGCCTCGTTGTCCTGAATCATTTTGACTTTGGGGAAGAGCCAGAAGTCACATGGTGCCAGATCTGGTGAATACGGTGATGAGGACACACCATAATGTGTTTATTTGCCAGAAATTGCCATACCAGAAGTGACGTGTGACATAGGGCCTTTCTGTTGCAACCATAAAATATGGTGAATGCAGCTGCCAAGTGCCATCCAAAGGAAAGGCAGGGATCTTCAATATGGGAAGTGGCATGTCGAATCTTAGTAACAGTGTGTGACAAGTTTCAACTTGTTTGGTGCAGTCAGTCAGTTGTGAGAGAAGGTGTGTTTTAAAGTGTGCCATAAATCAGCCTCCATCATGACAATGCTCTCTGTCACACATCGCTTCTAGTATACAGCAATTTCTGTCAAATAAAAACCTTATGGTGTGTTCTCACCCACCTTCACCGGTTCTAGCACCGTGCAACTTCTGGCTTTTCCCCAAAGTCAAAATGACCATGGAAGGTAAACGTTTTGAATTGATTCAGGACATCGAGGTAGGCACGACAGTGCAACTAAAGACACTCCCCAAAGAGGACTTCCAAAACTGCTTCAGAAAGTGGCAGTAACGATGGGATAAATGTGTTCAAAGTGAGGGGCAGTATTTTGAGGGGAATTAATGGCAATATGTCTTTTACTATAATAATTTTTTTAATTTAAACATTCACTGTATTGGGCCGGCTGAGTTGCTCGTTGGTTAAGAGTTGGCTTGGGACGCCACCAGCTCTGAGCAGCAGGGCCCTGGTTTGAATCCCACATGAGGACCAGAGACGCTGCACCCTCTACAGCTAAGATGGTGAACAATAGTTCGACCTGGAGCTGGGCTACTGTGAGTGGCCAGCAGCTGCCATGAGCAGCCGTTCAATGGCCCGTGACCAATCTGCCTCAGCCAAGAAGAGCGCAATGATGATGCCAACTTGGGCCAGTGAAGCCACGTCCTCCACAACTAGACTGAAGAACAAAAGGACAGCAACTTGTCTGTTCCCCTTCTCGGATTCCCCAATGCTGTTCCTTCCCCCAATTCCCCAATAAAACCTTAAAAAAATAAAAAAATAAACATTCACTGTATTGTTTGATCAGGCCTTATATGTTGGATATTGATGCTATTACTGTTTCAGAAAAAAAATACATAATTGGGTCATAATAATATAGGTATTTTGATATTTTACATGAATTAATTTCAAATTGCTTTTTCTCATGTGATAAACTACCTATTATGACATTCCTTTGTATATGCTACAGTTAATTCAGTTGGGACTTTTGGAGGGTGATGTCAATTCTTCAAAGACAGGGTTCACAAATTTTTTCCTGTTACAGCTAGGGCAGTTGGTATAGAAATCATTCTGATAGCATATTTTACAGTGTAATTTGAATAGAGACCTTGCAGTATCATAATTGATTGTTAAGAGCAAATTAATAAACCAATCATACAAGTGGCATTCAATAGTCTGCCAAAGTTTTATGACTCAAAAATGCCAAAACCTATAGTTCTGTATGCACTTGATCTAAGGAACACAGAAAATACAATTTTTAAATCATCTATGAAACATGTAACTTACTGAAGCAAAAATGAGTCAAGAAATACAAACGATAATGTAGTTCTGATAACTATGGAACCTGTCTGGAATTCCTTCTGTTTCTCTTCATAATTTGTCTGTTTATTTTAGCTCTGCCCTTGAATTATTGAAAAGAGGAGGGTTTTTGGTGCTAATGGTAAGTTGTTTGACTCCTTATGCCTTTTTGAGAGTGCTTTTGGTTTCATGTGCCCTGTATTTAGCAATTTGAAGATTCTCAACTTTAGGACTATCATAACAGCTACCAATCACTCTGGCTTTAGGTGTCACTACTGGGATTCTCCTGTATATGGATTATGTTTGCCTTTTCTTCAGAAGCGAGTTGTGTAGTGGGTGAAATTAAAGGAGAAATAGAACATTTGAAAAATTTAAAGTATTTCTATTATAAGTAAATACTTATTAATGACAAAGGGAGAGTTGCAGTGGGGAAAGCTGGCAGACACAGCCTTATCCAAGATTAACATCACCAATAAGACATACCCATACCATGTATTCCCTGATATGATACAGTGATGATGTGCACACCACTTTTGTGATATTCTTTCTAATAATGCATACTCTCAGTCTAAGCCTGAGGAAACTTTAAACAAATCCAATTTAAAAATATTCTACAAAATAAAAAATGGGCATTGGACATGAATAAACATTTCTCAAAAGAGGACACACAGATGGACAACAGGCACATGAAAAATGCTCAACATCAGGGAAACGCAAATCAAAACCACAATGAGATATATCTTGCACCTTTTAGAATAGCCATCATCAATAAATCAATAAACAACAAGTGTTGGCGAGAATGTGGAGAAACGAGAACCCTTGTGCACTGTTGGTGGGGTTACAAATTGGTGTAGCCACTGTGGAAAACAGTATACAGTTTCCTTAAAAAACTAAAAATAGAACTGCCATACAACCCAGCAGTTCTACTTCTGGATATTTATCTGAAGAAATCCAAAACACTAATTTGAAAAGGTATATGCACCCCCCTGTTAATTGCATCATTATTTACAATAGTCAAGATATAGAAGCAACCTAGGTGTCCATCGATAGATGATTGGATAAAGAACTGGTGTACATGGACACGTACACATATACACATGCACGCGCGTGCACATACACACACACACACACACACATACACACACAATGGAATATTACTCTGCCATAAAAAAAGAATGAAATCTTACCATTTGCGACAATGTGGAGGGACTTAGAGCATATTATGCTAAGTGAAATAAGTCAGACAGAGAAAGACAATTACCATATGATTTCAATTATGTGTGGAATCTAAAAAACAAAATAAATGAGCAAACAAAACAGAAACAAACTCACAGATACAGAGAACAAACTGATAGTATCCAGATGGGAGGGGTATGTGTGGGGATGGGTGAAAAATGCAAAAGGGGTTAAGAAGTACAAATTGCCAGTTATAAAAATAGTCATGGGGATGTAAAGTACAGCATAGGGAATATAATCAATATAATCATACTATTGTAATAACTGTGTATGGTATCAGATGGATACTAGACTTATTGGGATCACTTTATAAGATATATAAATATATAAAGGTCTAATTACTATGTTGCACACCTGAAACTAATAATAGTGTGTAAACTATAACTGAAAAATAAATTTTAAAGCCTCAAGGTAATGAAAGACAACAAAAGACTGAAGAACTGTCAAAGATTGGAACAGACTAGGAATGCATGACACACCAAATGCAGTGTGGAATCCTGAATTAGATCCTGGAACATAAAAAAAAAGGACATTAATAGAAAAACTAGTATAATCTGAACAAAGTCTGCAGTTTGGTAACATAGTACCAATGGTAATTTCCTAGTTTAGAGATAAGTACTCTTATCTCTTTGCTTATGTAAGGTCTTAACATTAAGAGAAGCTGAAGAAAGTGTGCACAGGAACTCTCTGAACTACTTTTCAACTCTCCTACAAGTCTAAAACTATCTCAAAAGATTTTTTCTTAAAAGAAAAAAGTGAGTTGTTTATTAATCATTGTGATAAAACCCTGGCTTTATTTTCCACGCTAGGAAATAAGTTCAAAGGTGCAAGAATACAACATATTACGTTTCATAAGCAAGGATAATTATATAACATCATAGAGACACAGGATGAACTGAAGTTGCTTAAGGAAGACATGCAGCAAAATGGCATCATAGTTTGCTTTTGTTCTCTCATAATTTTGTAGGTGGGTGAATAGACATAGTGTGTCTCCCAAAGTAGATCTTAAGACCTTCTACCTTTTATTTTTTCACTGTCTAGCTCAGAGTTTTATACATATTGAATGTTCAAAGAATGTTTGTTTTAGTTTTGAGGATGTGTTCTCTGCTGGCTCAGATCTCATGCACTTTTTCCCTGGGTGCTGAATATCTGCTCTATAAACTTTTGAATTGCACATTCAATATAAGGCCTGAGCTAACAACTTATTAATGTAAACTCAGGAAAAAATAAATTTCTTTTACTTTGAATCCACAATTTATTTTTGCATTACCAGAATATATACTCAAAGAGGATTGCATGACAGAATTTCTTTATCTAGTGACAAGAAAAATGTTTCATTTCCACTAGTACTCAATTATGTTGAGCGTTCATGTTAATGAATGAGGGTTGAAAGAGATAGGTGAGGTTTTATATTTATAGTTATATTTTTGAGAGGCTGGATAAAAGACACAAATTACACTGATGTTCATACAAAGGAATTTTTATTCTGCTACCATCTTCCCCTTCAGATATATTTTCTCCTTAAAACCCTGACACAGATTTTCATCATTCTCTTCAGAAGATATTTTTCAAGCATGTTCTGTCCATGTCACTACAACAGAGATGGACAAAGACATGTAGCCTCTGACTTCAGGATCTTCCAGACTTGAGACTATTATGTGTTGCGCTAGAAACCTCAGCCTCCTTTTCTGATACTATAATTGTGAAGTATCTTCTGTATCAAACTGTCAGCGATATCTAAATTTTCACCATTGCAATTTCATTCCATGGTTGTTTCCTACTCAAATGCAACCAAAACTTAAAAAGGTAGTATACATACTGTGAATTATATTATTAAATTCCTTCTAACATAGTAGCTGACTGAAAGTCAACTTGAATAGCAAAAGCTCAGAAAAGAGGGGATATCAAGAAGCAAGTAGAAAATGGGGAGAGTACATTAAAAGGGATTTTAGTATTAATGAGACTCAAGGTTACATTTTTACTTCCTTTTCCATTTACTAACTGGTTGATTTTGAATGTATTACTTCCTCTCTTTTAGCTCAGCTCCTTCATTTGTTAAAGTGGAAATAGCTCTCTTCCCTGGAATGCTGTCAGATTTAAATAAGCTGAGGCAAGTAAAAACACCTAATTATGGTACCTGAACTGGAGTAGGTACTGAAAAATCTCTATTATTATTATTATTATTATTATTATTATTATTATTATTATTATTATTATTATTCAACTGGAGACAAACTTGGTCCTCTCCACAATTTTGACGATAGGACTGAATTTTACTAACTCAGAGACCTCAGCGCTATCCACAGAGGTGTAAATACAGTTCAAGAGGCACCTTCAAGCCCATTTCTTCACAAGTGTGCCCCTTAGAGACTGAGCTGTGCATGTGCAGCCTGCCATCACTCTGCCTGTGCAGAAAGCAAGAAAAACAGCTGCTTTCTCTTTTTCACCACGGCAAGAGCTTGGTTTCTTCCAAAAGCACCCTCGGTTGGCTTGACCCAGGAGATAGTCAAGTTGGATAAGGGAAGAAGTTATCAATGACAGAAAGCCTCTGTGTAACCCAGCACTGAGGGAGAAGCTCCAGGTAAAATCAGTGACAATGACTTTAGTGGGACAGGCAGGCAAGGTGAAACCCCAGGGCTTTCCAAAGACTGAACAGATTAATGGTAGGTGGAGCCCTATTTCCCTTGAATGTGAGGGAGATAATTGGCCTTTTACCTGGACCTGACACAGGTTATCTGTAACAGCTGTTTCTGACTTCTCACCACCTCCTTCCTGACCTGGACTGGTATAAGTCAATCATCTGTTTGTCCTACCTCAGTGCAAACACAGAAAATACACAGTTCGGTGTTGAGAACAATATCTGAATAGCGCTCTTACAGCTGAAGGAAGCTTTTCTTGCAATCCACTTTTAGAATTTAATTGCACTCTTTTTCAGCAAAGGGCAATTAAAAAGAACAAAAAGCAATGCTTATTTTTCCCTGAGGCTTTTCACTGAGGATTTTTACTTTATTCATCTATGTTTATATATGTACTTCAATTTTGTCTCATTATGAGAGACCAGCACGCACTTCTATCATCATCTGCACGTTCTATTCTTTTGGGATTCCTTTGAATGAATGTCACCTCTGACTAATCTGAAAAAAGAGCCACCAACTTGATGAAGCCACCAGAGGAAACACGTAAACCCCTTTTGTCTTCTGTGATAGTTGCTCTCTATGCTTATGAGCGAGGATATGTTAGTTCTTCAAAGACTGTTGCCAATGTACACAATCAATGTTATTACTTTATAGTCATATTATTTTGACTCAAACATTATCACTCAGTTTGGTCACTGACCTTATTTATTGGGTACTAATATAAAATTACTTTTTCTTGATGTTTTGGAGAATACAAAAGATACATTTTTAGGAAGTAGTCTCCAAGCTCAAAGAGTTTATAATCTATAGTTGGAAGTAGGAGATTTAGTAAAGAATTAAGCTTTGTCAGTTGGGACAATATTCAAAAGTATGAAATGTGGGCTGCTGGTGAAAAAGTTATTTGAAGACAAATTTGGTAGGAATAAGGGTTTAAAAAAGGTACATCCTCTTTTTTTCCCCAGAAATTCTACCTCTAGGAATTAAAGTAACATCTAGGAAGTGAAATTCTACTGCCAATGAAATAACTAGGTTTATAAAAAGTTATGTACAAGTTATTCACTATAGTGTTATTTATTAAAAAAAAATGGAAAACATACGCATAAGATATACTTGATGATAAATTATCATACATCTGTTGAACACTATGAAGCCATTAATATGACAGTAACAATAATATTTAATGATAAGGGAAAATATTTATAACATATTGATTGAAACATTCAGGTTACAAAATATGCAGCATATCTCCAAATTTGTAAAGAGTGTACATGCATAGGTAGGTAAATAAAAAATAACTGTAGAATATACCCAAACTCTTTTATGATTATTTCTGAGTGGTAGGATTAACATTGATTCTGTATGTGTTTCTGTATTTCTCAAAATTTTCAGAAAAAGGAAGTGTATACTTTGTAATTCAAAAAGCAGTCACAAACTTTTAAAAGTGAATTGGACTTTCAAGGTGATTACAACAGAGAAATTTCAAAACTATTTTAGACTTGTTTAGATTATTATGTAAAAAGCTCTATGTGATGATTACTTGGGACTATCTCTATGTCTTGTCAGTTTCCAAACAAGTTATCCTAGAAAAATGTATTTTATATTTTTTATATATGTGTTTAAATATAGAAACATTTTCCCAAAGGAAATAAAACAACCCAAATAATCTATAGAGAAGCACCTGGGTGCTTACGTTCTCCAAACTGAAGAATACAAAATGAATGAGAAACAGTTAGGGTTGTCAGGGTGTGCAGTGAGTAGCTGACTTGGTCACCCAAGGTTGCCCATCTACATAGAGGCAGAGCCAGGAATGAACAAACGACACATCTGAAGGCCAAGGATCTTTAAGCCCCATCGATGACTCTTATGCTGAGCCACGCATGTGCCTGTGCACACCACGCGGGATTGACCTCCTCTCTTCTTCCCATGTGTCACCACCTTGGAGACGCACAGGAATGCGCTAATCTTCACCAACCCAGGTCTCTTTTCCCCGTAGTCACTGTTCACTGAAGCCTATCAATGCCTCCACCTTGTCTCATCCTCTTTTCCTTTTAGTTTTTAGTATTATTAAGGTTAATCAAATACAACATCTGAAGATTCCCGTAGTTTACAAGGTTTCCTATAAAACACAGCATTGCTCCACCCTTCCTCAACTTTTTGTCCTCCCCAGAATTAATCACTTTCTTCTCTTTTACCTAATTATGTTGTCCTTTAGCTCATGACTCTAAGTAGCACTCTCCATTGCTATTTCTTGATTTTCAGTTCCTGCCATTAACTGACTTCCGCTGTGAGACTATGTATCTTTCACTGGCTTCCCACTCCATTCTCATATTCACAGTTTCCTTATTCCCTTTCCTCCAGTAGAATCATATTGTAATTTTGGTGAAATTAATATTACATATTAATACTTTATTATGACCGTGTAGTTCTATTTTTAGCCGAGACATGTAGTAAACAATGAACATTATTCCTTTCCTGTGCACATTTTGTTTTCCCTGGAGTTATGTTTTCATTTGCTTCATTTTTTTATTTGTTTAATCACTGTTCAACCCCACTCTTCAACGATTGTCTAAATCTTCTCTTAAGAGTATTCCTGAATAGCTGTATTTAATTTTCATTTTTAACTATGTTTTTCATTTGTAAAAGCTCTTCTTTGAAATCTGAATGAATGGAATCTTTATAATAGTATTCTGTTCTTGGTTTTGGATGCATAATCTTTCATCTCTGTAGATGCTAATACTGTTTTGTTTTTATTTTTAGGTTTTCTTTTTCTGGCATAGTCTATTCTCTCCAAGTTGCTTGAAATCAAATTTTTTGGCCTCTATCATTCAAATCATATGCTGACTTCCAATGTCTGATAAGCCTCCATTGTCTTCTCATATTTCATAGTACTGTCTTCTAATATTTCATAAATAATTATATATGCATACATATTATTGACTTCTCATATCTGACATATATTGTCTTTTTATATTTTGTTGTATTTTAAATACCTCACAGGCCACTTTGAATGTATCAGTGTGCCTTATAGATTGTGAATTTCATTGAAGGGTGATCAGTTTGAGCTATTTACTTAAGAAATTTCTGATATTAGCATCTTTATATCTTCCTCTTGTGTTGTTATTATTTTCCAGAGACCTTTAATCCCCTCCCTGGATGGTGAAGGACTGGCTACCAACATATGGGGAGGTGAGTTGGGAAAGATGGTTATATTTACTTAATTCTCCAATTTTCAATATAGTACTCACACCTTTAATTTTGTCTTTTTGTTCCCAGGCTAGAGAGCCTCTGTTTATACACCTTAGAGAATAAAATTCCAGTCCTCAGTAAATATAACTGATGTCTACTCAGAAATCTTACAGGAGACCAGAATTTCTCCAAGCTTGCCTATCTATAGTTTTGTCATATTTTGGGGAAAATTACGCTTTAGAATTCTTAAGAGCAAATAATAGTTTAGTAGAAATAACATAAAAATATGAAGCATCAAACATACACATCCATCGTAATGGCTTGCATTCCAAACATACAATGAGTGAGCAGCTGACTTTACATTAGATGGAAATGATGATGGATAGTAAAGCCCTTCTTTTCTCAATACTCAACCCCAAGCATTCTATCCTTTTTCAAGAAGGTGGCCCAGTGTGACATGTCTCCCAACAGCAGGGTGGCTCCATGTAATCATCTTCAGTGGTCTGCATATGCAATATGCTCCTGCTCATATCACTTTAGGTAACAGAAAATGCCTTTTTGGACTCCCTCCCTGAGATCAAGGTGAACTGTAAGTGTAAAAATAAATATCTGCTTTTGACACTAAAATAAAATTCAATCCCTGGCATTTTTCTATGACAGAGTCCTTAAAGCATTCTGTTTAACAGAACATATCTTTCCTAGGGTCCTATTTGTAGAGACATTAAAGAGTTGAGGGAAAAACATTTCAGCTATAGTAATGAACTCCTTTCACGTTTTGAAAGATTTTAACTTTTATTTGGATTTGATTATTGTTTTCTTTCTGATGACATCAGACATTTGGACGGGTCTTGTTAAAATGTAGGCATTCTTCTATGTAACTAACTGGGCATGATTAACTCCATCAATCAGGCTTTCTAACGTATTTTTACCCCCTCATAAATGAAGCTTTGGAGCTTTGAAAAATATGAAACAATCAAATTACTGTTATTTGAAATAGATACAGTGTGTCATGCTGCAGTTTGGTTCATAATGGGAGCTCATTACCATACTCATTACTATGAATTATAGGAGTTTCCCCGGCTGGCCTTCATTAACCATCTGGCTTTAAACATTGATTTGTAGTTACTTATGTTATTTTTAGAAAAGAGCACCTGAGCATCTACTGAAAACATTTGTTTCATCTTGTTCTACATATTTTTAAAGGCCATGAATCTTGTGGTTGTGAAAATCTCCTAGATTCTGGTGTATCTTCATCTCTGGCTTCTATTCATGTATTACTTATCCAAAGAAGGCACAAGCCATGCCATCAAGTCTTGATCCTATAAGCTAATTTTCCTCAAGAAATTAAATGGGTTGTGTGATAGGAAAGGAGAGTAAATGGGAGACAAATCTAATTCTTCTACAGATTCCCATTCCAATGTAGCCGAAATGTTTAAATACTTGAAAGTATGTAAGGACTTGGATATAGGAGTACTTTAAATAAGAGGATATTAAAATCCTCTTCCAGTTTCATTTATTCATCCAGTCAGCAAATATTTACTGAGCATTTCTTAGGGACTAGAGACTGTTCCAGGTGCTGGAGGTGTTGGAGGCACAACAGTAGAGTAAGGCCCTACCCCATTTAGTTGGACAATGAACAAAGGAAAGAACAGATAATCAAGATAAGAGTATGAAGGAGATAAATTGTAATAGAGAGGAATTAGGGGAGGAAGGCCACCCTAGATTTGGTGGTCAGGAAAAGCCTTCCTAAATATATGATATGAGAACTGAGACCATGTGAACAACCAGTAGGAGAAGCTTCTTAGTAGAAGAGGCAGTGAATTCAGAGGACCTCAGTCTGTAAAGAGTTTGATGTAACACAAGACAAAAGAGGCCTCTAGACAAGAGTCTAGGCCAGAGCAAAGTTAGTGCAAACAGACAGTTATAGTAGATGAGTTTGGACATGCTGGCAGAAACCAGATCCTATGGGCCTATGGTAAGGAGCCTGGGTTTAATTTTCATTGTGACTTACACTTTAAAAATATTATTATGGCTATGACGTAGGAAAACAACTCTAGGAAGGCAAGAGTTGAACGATGAGACTACGCAGAAGACAACAGTAGTTGTCAAAGTGATAATGATCTATACAGGAATAATGACATAAGAGAACGGAATAGACAGGATGCTTGGTTTTGGAGATGGAACCAAGATGATATTGATGCACTGGATATGAATAATCAGGGAAGGATAGAAAGCAAGGATGATGTCTAGGATTTTGGATTGAGCAAATGATGGGATTGAGGTGCCATTTACTGAGATGGGGAATTATGGCAGAGGAATAGATTGGTGTACCAGACATTCACTTTTTTGACAAAATACATTTAAGGTGTCTGTTAGGCTTTCAGATGTAAATTGAAAATAGGAAGTTAAATATGCATCTTGAGGTGTATAAATGGGTCAAGATAAATGAAGGTCACCCAGGGGAAAACTGTAAACCAAGAGAAGAAGGCCCAGGACAAATATTGCATTGGTGGTGTTGCAGGAAGGAAAATAGACACCTTAATAGTTAGAATTACAGGGAATTAGTTATGCAGAAGTCAGAAAGCTTGCTGAGATGCCCAGAGATTAATGACAGTCTGAACCAGCTACCACTCTGAAGCCTGGAGAGCATAGAAAACAGGCCCTTAATCAGAACCTGTGAGCTAAGAGGAGGGTCCATGCAGAACTAGTGCTTTGGCTTCTAGGAGAAAATTCCATGCAACTGGTGCTTGAAAGTCTGAAGAAGGGAATGGCCCAGGGGTTCTCCCAGGGCTCAGGAGGAGAAGCACAGTTGGTAAGGGAATGCAGTGTGCCTCCGACCAGGGCTGCCAAGGGTCTGGGCTTGGCTGCTACTAGGCAGCTGGGTAAGAATGGAACTCTGAGCGCTGGAAGAAGGTGGAAGTGATAGCCAACTGTGGGCAGTTATTGAAGATGTTAACAGGAAGAAGAAAATAGGAAATAGGCCTGTCCTTCCCTCCTTGCTACTTCTACTATTCCGCTGGTGATTCCTTTTAGTGGAACTTAATGGAAAGCCAGCTATCAAGGGAGGCTTGGAGATGTGGTTCAGTCACCCCAGGCCCCCTATGTAGAAAGAATAGAGGTGCAATTTACCGAGGTGGGCTTGGATGGAAATCAAATTCAGACTCTGTACCATAGCCCTACAGGATCTGGTTCCTGCCAGCACTTCCAAACTCATCTCTTATATAGAAGGTGGGCTTGGAGCTGAGAAATGGCTTCTGAATATTCCTCGATTTTTGAGGGAACAACTCTGCTTTCACAGCAGATACGTAATTCTCATATGAATCTAAAATGAAGGCTCTTAAGGAGGTGTGATACTGATGGCCCTGCAAGAGCAAAGCAACACCTCCTTGCCTACGAGCAGACCTAAGTCAGGCATGATGTGTCACACCGTTTCTCTCTCATGCTGAAACCAGAACATGAGTTTCCTTCCTATTCCTTTCCTGGAAGAAGCAACCTAACATTATTTTGAGTACTTTCCAGAAACATTTTTTGCATATACTCATAAAGGTGTAGGTAACACATTCATTCATTCAACATTTGTTGACAGCCTACTCTGTATTTGGCACAGCTCCCGATGTTGGAGGCATTGGGAAGGACACAGCAAAATCCCTGTCCTTATGGACCTTAAGTCCTAATGAGTTGGTTTGTGCCAACAGGAAGAATAAATAATAAACATATAAAACAACTTTTAAAATGAGATTCTTCAAGTAGTGCCATGTCTTACGAAAGAAATTAAACAGGGTGACTCAATACGAGTGATGAAGGTGGGGCACTCTAGCTATTATGGACTCTACTTCACAAACATATTAGCAATATCTCACTGTTTCAAGCAAAGCAGGCTGATTATTTCAATAAGACATGGCTACCAGTAGCTGGGACACCTCTTTAAGGAGAAGGAATTTGCATGAAGACCTGAAAGATAAACAGAAGGCACCTATGTGAAAATCGGGAAGGCATTCTGGACAGAGGTGGTAGCAAGTGCAAATGTCCAGAGGCTGAAATGAGCTTGGCATATCTGATGGAGAGGAAGGCCAGGATGGCTAGAGGACAGCGAATGGGGGAAGGCGGAAAACTATCTGCACACTGTCCTGCATTTACTTATTTCATTTAACAAAATATCTTGGAAATTAGTCCGTATCAGAACCTTTCTCTTCTTAGTGACTGCATGATATTCCATGGTACAAATGTTTAGTTTATTTAAGCTTTTTGCTATTTTCGGATGTTTAGATTGTCAGCATTTCTTTGTTGTTACAAATAGTATTCAGTGCTGTAATAAATATCGTACATATGTTTTTCCACATTAGGATGATTATAAGGAAAGTCCTAGAGATGTGTGAATTTTGCTATGTTCACTCAACATTTCGGTAGATATTTTCAAATTGACTTCCAAAGAATTTTATCAATTTCCATTGCCTTCAACCTCATCCATCCAATGAACCATAAAGTGTTTGGGTCTTATGCAATCTGCCACAGGAAAATAGTATTCCACTATAGCTTCATTTTGTCTTGTTTTCTTTATTACAGAGATCTAGTTTGTTTTCATGTGTTTCAAAGCCATTTGCTTTTGTTTTGGGAACTCTGAGTTCATGTTCTTTGCTCATTTCTATTGGATTGCTAAGTTTACTTCTGTAATGAATTCATTACTGGTTGGCTTCTCGAGCAAACCCAGTGCGTATGTCCATGGATGGAAAGGGGTGATGAAGAACCCTATCCTTGCCCCCAGTAGACTATTGGCTTTGCTACTAGTCAAGAAATTGTGGTGACTTTAGTTTCTTTCCTGTACTCTGTTCTTGGAAGCTGAAACAGACTATTTCTAGTGGGGGCGAAACCAAGATTTAGTCTATTGTCCTACCACCTCCAGGTCCTAAATCATAGGCACAGAGCTGAGAAACACCTCCCAAGGTATTTTGGTAAAATCCTAAGGTGATCATAGTTGGAAACTTCTTTCTAGTCCCATGTATTCCTCTTCCCTGACACAAACTGCAGAGGTTCTTGGTGGAAATCTGTTTCACGTTTGTACTTGTGGCTGGATAAACATATGAGATATTTCTATGATGCATTCTATGTAGTTATTGCCATGAAGAGTAGAACACAAATGTGTTTAATCAGCACCAAGAAGAAGAGTATAATACATTATTGTACCTGTCTCAAAATCCTTCTGCACCACTTTTATCCCCCCAGGATACTTACTCTCCTATTGAAACCACCTACAAAATTTTGTATGGATATTGGAATCTATGTTTGCCATGATTTAAAAACAATAATCAGATAACTGTTTTTCTCAATAGGAACAATTAAAAAAAGATGCACATTTTTGGAGACCACATAATCACACACATAGAATATTTTTCCATAGTGGAGACCCCCTCTCATCTCCCACCACCACCAATAGACATCACTGTAAATAAGCAGGATAGTTAGTCTCAGGTTTAACTACTAAACCCATTCCCATTTTCCCAGACTACAGATCATATGTGCTCTATCATTGAACTTGTGCAGAGAATCTGAATGAGGTGAAAGGAGCCTTTATAAAAAGGTAAAAAAGTCCTCTCCAGGGATTTAAAAGGCTTCCTTCAGAAATACTTTAAATAATTCAAGGGCCTCTACAACAAGACAGTCGTGCTCTGAAATTCAGAGTAATTACTAAGTGTTAACTATAATACAATTTACTTTTACAAGTTCTCCATTTTACTTCTTGCCCATGTCTTACTTTTAATTAATGTTTTCTTTGAGCTAGGAGAGCAGTAATTTTCTTTGCTGTTTCTTTACTAAGAGATTTACTGTTATTTCCAAATCTTGATATTCAGTTTCTTTTCTACTAAGAGAAGCACAGGAAAAAAAAATCAGCATTAAATACAGAGATTCTAAGCTCTGAAATACTGTTAAAATATTGTTGACTCCCAGAACTTCCCGAAACCAGTGCTGAACGATATTTTCTATTTTCCTCTAGCTATGGCTATCATTCATTCGTTCATCTGTTTGATCATTTGCTCATATATTTATCTGTTTGGCCAATAAACATTTGTTGAGCATACTTTGACTTCCAAGTGCAGAGTTAGATGCTGAAACTTTCAAAGATGAATAAGACATGACCTGTGAGGCATTTCATTTATAGGAGAGACATCGGGATGAGTGTGACTAAGTGCTTTATTCATTTATAAAAGAGACATGGGGATGAATGGCATAAGTATAATATAATAAGTGCTTTAATCCATTTGAACCTCAAACTGGCCCTGTAAATTAGTGTTATAGTCTGAATGTTTGTGTACCCGCCTTCCCCAATTCATATGTTGAAATCCTAACCGCCAAAGATGATGGTAGTAGGCGGTCGGGCCTTTGGGAGGTGGTTATGTCATGAGGGTGGAGCCCTTGTAAAAGAGGCTCCAGAGAGCTTCTTAGCCCCTTCGTCCATGTAGGGACACATGAGAAGTCTGCGACATGGAAGAAGGCCCTCACCTGACCATGCTGGCACCATGATCTTGTACTTCTAGGTTTCAACACTGTGAAAATAAATTTCTGCTGTTTATAAGTGGTATTTTGTTGCAGCAGTCTGGAATGGACTAAGCTAGTTAGGTAGGGCATATGTTGTTATTCTCCTTTTATAGGTAAAGAAATGGAGGCTGACGTGATGGTTAAGTAGATTGCCCAGGACCCTACAAATAGTAAGTGTAGGACCAAGACACAAACCCAGTTTTATAATTCCAAATCCTCATTCTTCTCATTGCCATGATACATGGTGCTAATGTCCTGCCTTGAGAAGCTTCTGGAGGCAGTATTGCTGACGTGGCCACTTTACTGACCCTTGCCATTTGTGTCAGGAAACACAAAGTATGTTCATAAACAGACAAATTCACTGAATAGACTAATATTTTCCTCCCATTATCTGTTAATAACAGAAAGACGAGCTTGTACTATGCCCCAAAGTTTTCTATAGCTGTGCTCTAGCAACAGCAAATGTTAAAATCCAAATAAGCCCCATACATGAAAGAATCAGACTCATCCCTCAAAGCAAACTAACATTATCTCCCCAGTGATGTTATCTCCGCCACATATTTTCCTTGCCTGCAACAACCCAAATTATCCTGGTGTTCCCTGCAGAGTCAAATTTTAATATACAGCAAGCCAAGTTGTGATAAGCTTGAGAAAGAGATAAAGCTAGGTGTGTATCGCTGGCATAACAATACAAGCTGACTGATTACATAGGAGCGATTTACCCAAAAGCAGAATTTAAACATGAATGGTGGCGAGCCAGGCAAGAACTAGAAGAAACATATACATAGTTACAGTGATTGTAAACAAATAACATGATGTTTGGGTAGGACTTGATCCCCTCTTCTGGACCTTCTGATGCCTGGGTTGATATACATATGCTCTAGAACTAGCCAAAATGAGGCTAGACATAGGTCACATTACCCCAACTAGACCAACGAGACTCAATTTGGGGACATTTGTTGGGGTCACAGGAAACAAGCTTCCTTTCTTCCCTCCCTCCCAATGTCCCATGCTCCTTTCCTGTCATCCTCCCTCCCTGCTTATTTGCTTGATTTGAAGCTGGGAGGATATAAGTCTCTGTAGAGCTTAGAAGTTCCACAGTCTAGAAAATGCCTTTCAGTGTCTTTTTGTGAAGCCAATACAGAAAAAAATATGAATAAAGAAATGGAGGAAAACTTAACCCTAATATCATCACCTCAAACCCTGGACATGGCCATGGCCAAAATGAAAGCTACCTCTGTACTACTCAGATAATTAAGTCAATAAATTTCTCTTGGTGTTTTCTCTCTCTCTCTCTTTCTCTCTCTCTCTCTCTCTGTCTCTCTCTTTCTCTCTCCCTCTCTCCCTCTTTCTCTCTTCTTACACAGTTTGATATGTGTTTCTGTCACTTGTTACTAAGAGTTCTAATTTAGGAAAATGGCAATCAATCTTTCTTCTCATTGATTTGCATCTTTTTGTCTGAAAAATTATAGATTATTAGGGACAGTACCCATTTAGCCCCATAAATCCTTAGCTGTGCAGTCCACAAGATTCAGGTCTGCCCATTTTCTTGATGTTTAATGAACAATCAAAATATGTTTTGGGGAAAACATAGCCTAGAATGATTTAAAATTTTATTTATTTATTTATTTATTTATTTATTTTCACTTGAACACAAGTTTTATTTGAGAAGAGTTTCTAATTGTTATTGCAAGTAAATTATAGTTCTAGAGGTCTAGTAGTTTCAGAAATTCCAGTGTTCAAAAAGATATCTCAAAATTAATAAAATAATCCTACACCACAAGGAAAGAGCTCTTAGATTGGTTTGGAATGTAAAGCCATTGATTCCAGCTGTTCTTAGAAACAGGCCCACTGCTTCCTTGGAAATCAGGTGGAATGGAGTCAATGCCCACAGGGGGAAAAATGTCTTTGTCTTTAAATAAATTAGCTACTTGGACAACAATTATCCACTCCTTAGAAAACACAGTAAGATAACAAGTCCCAGTGGTGGGGTACATGGTACAGCACCAGTTTCATAGGGAGCTTATGGGATCCTAGCGTCAGCAATTGTTGGCTTCTGGGACACAAAATAAAAGCAGTCACCAGAGGCAGGGAGAGTGCTGAAAGGAGGAGAATCTCTCGTAGTCCACCCAGCCTTTTCACTTGCTAACAGCAGAGGCTGTGATCTGCAGTATCTTTGGTATAACATTTGCAACAGTTAAAAAACAAAAACAAAATCCTCAATATTATTCCCCAGAAAGTCCATGCCTGCAAAGAGAAACCTGGTCAGGATTCCCACAGCTGACTGTGCCTCCCATCCACTTCTGTTTCCACAGGACATTAAGACATCAGCCAGAGTATGATATATGACAGCGCCCCAGCCCATGTCACTTATAGGGCGGTAAGTGAGATCTTTTGGAGGACAACTGAAACACGGTCCAAAGTTAATGGAGACCGTGCTGCTCTTGTACAGTGAGATGGCCGGAAAGTAAACCCCCTCAAAAATATCTTTGTAAGCCACACCTTGATTGACACCATTTTTATAAAATGTTATTTCACTATGGGGAGTCTGCTTTAGGCTCTTCTCTGCTTTATCCACAAATTCTTTTTTTTTTTTTTAAAGATTTTTATTGGGGAATTGGGGGGATGGGAACAGCGTTGGGGAATTGGGGGAAGGGGAACAGACAAGTTGCTGTCCTTTCGTTCTTTTGTTTAGTTGTGGAGGACGTTGCTTCACTGGCCCAAGTTGGCACCATCATTGCACTCTTCCCAGGTGAGGCAATCAGTCGCCAGCTTTCTGGACGGCCGCTCACTGCGGCTGCTGGCCGCTCACGTGGGCTGCTGGCTACATACGGTAGCCCATGGCAACCCACTGCCACAGGGGCTGCAGCCTACGCCATCACCAGCGACTCACAGCAGCCCAGCTCCAGGTTGAGCTGTTGTTCAGCATCTTAGCTGTGGAGGGCAGTGTCACTGGCCCTCATATGTGGCATCCAAACTGGAGCCCTCTGGCATCCCAAGCCAGTTCTTAACCATCGCGCCACTCGGCCGGCCCCACAAATTCTTTTTCTTTAAAATACAAGTAATCTTGAACTTTATCAAAGCCTTATCTTTATAAGTATCAGGCAATGAGTTGGCTGTCTCTGTGTCTTCAGGAAGATGGATATAGAATTCTAGGACGTCTCCCTCTCTATAGCCAGAATAGCGTTTGTCAGTGGACTGGTAGAACTTGGTTCCCTTTTGCTCTGCCAAGAATAGCTAAACTTATACACTTATAGGGGAGCTTGAAGGTTACCTAACGGCTGAGACCAACCCAGTCTAGTAGCAGTGTCTGGTGGCATCTCATCTACCGTGATTTCAAAGTACCAGGTATCTTTTCGGACCCCATGAGAAGCCAGTACCATAGAGTAGCACTTTTCTCCAACTACAGTCAGATGGTCCTCAGAGGTCTTTAACTGGGAGTTCAATCAGGTAGGGCTAACAAAGCCATTCATACAAGCAGGCTCTGTAGAGGTTGCCAGGAATAGGTGTTCCTGCCCAGCAGTCAAGTTCGGGCTTCTCAGGGTCAAGGGCGTGGGGATCGGGCTCAGCTAGAGTATGCTGATGACCATCTTTGTTAAACGGTGTTCCAGTGGGTAGCCATGAGGGGGAAGGCGCTGAGCAGAAAACAAAGGGTCACTCTGGGCCTTCTTCGTAGTCCCTTGGACCCTTCATCCTGCTGTTTCCACTTAGCTCCCCTTCCTTTCCCACTGCTTCCTGTTGCAACTCCCCCACTTAGATTCCCACTGGTAGACACAGCACTACTTTGTTTTTCGTTGTCATAAGCAGGAACAATGTTACTAAGATCCTGATCCAAAAGTCCAAATTTTGGAACATCTTCTTCTGGATTCTTACTCCCAGGATCAGGGTGTTCCTTTATCAAAAATACATCTCTTTCTTTACTCATCATTTAAACAATGTTATTTGGTCAATTCATTTTCCCAGGTCTCTGTATGGTCATCAGGCACTGCCAGTATTTACCTATAAATGGTGTAATCTTCTTATCTTTGGAGAACATGGTTTTCGGATGGTCAGCCTGTCTTTGAGCCTGCCACGTTAGGTTGGTCAAAGCACTAAGGCACATTTCCTTCAAGTTTGCTTGCTTCCAGAGGAAATAGGTATTCCCACTATGACGGCACACATTGCAGTGAAAACTGTAGTTGGTCATGAAAGGTAGGCAAGATGAGGTATCATACCAAAGGCGTCTGCTGTGAACCATTTTGTACATGTCCCACACCACAGCTCTACTTCTCTCACTGTTGGGCATTCTTTTCATCAACGGAGCCTGCTTGAGTACCCATCACTTCTGAAGTATCTCCAGCACCTTCTAGTGTATCTTTTCCATTAGAGGATTCTATCTCCAAAGCACGACTTACATCAACAGAGTTTGCATCCAGACAAATCGACATGGGATGGAATTGGTCCTGGGGGGAGTTCACAGGGGTGCAGCTCTCCCACTCTGTTTCAGGGGGACTGCCACTTCTTCCAGTCTGGCAATGCAATGTGGTTTCTTCTTTGTGATACTTAAGGGGTTCCCGCTAGAAGACTGAGCTACCAGCCCCCTGCCAGGGTGCAAGGGCAGAAGACAGGACAAGAAACTTGGCTTTCACAGACTGTGAAAGGTGAGGACAGGGCTAAAATTTTATTTCTTAATGTGAAGTAAATTCTATTATGAAATCCCGAGACCAGAAACAGTTAAATGCTTGCAAAGTTAATGGCATTTTCAATTGCTATAGTAAAAGGCAATCTTTTATTTTAAAGATCACAGCTATTTAAAATGATCCAATCAACATGATACACTGATTTCATAATAATTCTCTAGTTTCTTCCTCATAATCTTTTTAATCCTGCTAGCTTCCCTTGAAAACACACTTTTGGTTTTAGTGCGATTCCATGAGTATGTAGTTTTATATGGTTTGCTGAATTTTTAGAACTGAAAAAGGCAAGAATGATTTCTAAGATAAATGTCTCTGGAGGGCTACATCCGAAGTCCCTAAGGAAGAAAAGAGTTTCCCAATGGTTTCTCTTTTTTCTTTTTCCTTATTCCTTCATTCAACAACAACAGAATTTTTGAGGAACTACAGACTTGGTACATGTAGTACAGTGGCAGAGAGCAGTGAGAAAGTCAATTATTAGAGTCCTTTTTGTTTTCTTTACTCTAAAACTCTCAGTGATATTTTTAGTGCTTGCATTGGAAAATGCCTAGCCTCTCCCTCTTGGCCTCCCCACCACACCCAAATTATAGACTGAATTCTGGGTAAGCAGTTTAAACTTGAAACTGGTTTGTAAGGCAAGTATGTTGATTTGTCGAGTTTTGGTAACATATAGACATATATATCTAATATTGCCCTGATGGGTAGGCCAAGGTTTAAAAATAAAACATGAAAACACTTGCATACTTTAAGGGAAAGTAAATGTGTAACCAACCCATGGTAAGTAGATGCTAAAAGAGGTGGTAAAGAAACCAACACTTGTTATGCACTAATGTGCTAAATACTATTATAATAATTTTTCTCAATTCTCAGAACACTCTGCGAGGTTGACACTCCTATCCCTGGGGACCCATTTCACTCTTTCTCCCCGCAGGCAGACCCCATCCTCCAAAGTGGTTGTAAGGGCTGGGAGAGCACTTTGGGGAGGCCTGTATGTTCCAATCCTCTCACAACCAGGCATGAGGGAGCCCTAGTCTAGGGCTCCCGATTTCTGGGGTTTCCTTCCAAGCAGCAGTCTGATTAGACTACGTGGCAAAGTATGGATGTCCAAGAACCTGTGTTATGACTTTTTTCTGCCTCTCACCAAAGTCAGCCCCAGGAAGCAGCAGGTCATCAGTACCAGATGCTGTCCCAGGGCTCAGGCACAAGGTACCCCTTTCCTGCATAATCATAGCCTCTATTTTTACATACATTTTGGTCTGTAACCTAATCTCCTTCTAAACTGCCTCCCCGGATAATTATTAAGGCAACATTAATTCAGTTACAAGGATTTGTTTTCTTTGTAATGTTATGTTAAAGTAAGGATCCTATTGTCAGGGCAACCTGATGTAGCATACAATTGTGTGCTTTTAACCAAGACTTTATTTCCACCTGACCGGAGTCCCATTTGCTCCTGAGATTTCCCACTCTTATAGTTAGAAGAATGAAAATCATACCACAGTCTTGACTTCTTTCTCTCCTTGTTTGTCTTTGTCTCTCCCTGTGCTCTGGTTGATCTATGTAGCTTCTCTCCTTTATTAGATCAACTCCTGCTATTTCTACTAGTTAACCCTAGTTCTCCTCCTATACTACAGATGACTCCTCTGAGCTGTCTCAACGGTTCCCGCTTTACAAATGAAGACAATAAGGTCCAGAGAAGTTAGTTACATCACCAGTAACACTAGGATGAGTTTCGAATTCAAAACTGTTTTATTCCAAAGTACATGTGCTTTACTCCATGCTCTGTGACTACTCTCATGATTGCTTCTTTTGCGATTTAGAAAATTAAATGGGAAGGGAATGGACTTTTTGGCTTATTTAACATGAATCATCCCCTATGGCTCAGTATCCTGTTGTTGAACGTTTTCAACAACATATAAATAAAATGTACATGTTCATACATTATAATATTTTTCATTATTATTATTTCACCTACAGACATCCTAAAATTGATTTGTTTTCTCCCAAGATTTTTAGTAAGAATTAATCATTTCATATAGCCTTGCACCTTTTAAGAAAATTATGCTACTTTTACATAAAGATCTTGTGGAAGAATATTCTCCAGGGGAGAAAAATGAAATGATAAATACTACACAAGGCTAACTCCAGTTTCGTCAAGATAACGTCTACCCTTGGTTCAGTTTGTATGATCTTATTGACATTAGTATGTGTAAATATAACTATTGACAAAGTTCCTATGCCAGGTTCCAAGTGGCCAATAATTATGCAAGTAGCTAGCACTGAAAATTAAAAAATGTTTCCAAGGTTATCTACATTTTGTAGTTTTGCTTGTGGTTTATTTCCTGCAAAGTTCTCCTTAAGTCGATGGACTGGAATTTGTTTTATTTGAGGGATTTTAGGACAATCTAACCTCATGAATGATTATTATTTTGGACCATGACATAGAATATATCCTTGACCTTCAGTTTCTTTACCTCAAAGTTATTGCTAACGTGCTTCTCAAGTTTCTCAAAGTCATATTGTGTATCAATGTTAGTTATTGTTGATAACTTCCATGTCTTGTTTTACTTCTATTTTATGCATTTAATCAGGTTAATCTGTCAACAAGCCAGATTGTGAAAGGATTTAGTGATATATATCAATTCATTCATTCATTCATTCACTCACTCATTTATTCATCCACCCAAATGATTTGAGCACCTACTATGGCTCGGCCCTGTGCTAGATACTGAGGATAAGTAACATGCGAGACAAAGCTTCTGACCCCAGGGAGTCTAGCTGGGAATACAGATGACAAACTAGCAAACAAAGATCTCACCCACTGTTTCCCATTTTGGGGTTGTAGAGGAGAACTTGAAAAGCAAAAACTGGCAAAATCAAAGACTGAGAGTCCAGGAATATAGACTGTCCAGGTCTGATTGCTTCAAAATATGCCCTTTGCCACATATTCCTGAATCTTGGCCATAGCACTTTTGCTGTATCACTGAAATAACACTGCCTACTTTACCTTTCCCAACAGAGTGTCAAACTTGGCCCAGGTAAGATCAAGAAGCAGGCAAAATTCACATTATTTATTTGCTCATTCCAACAGAAATGTATTAGTTCTGTTAGATCCTTTTGGAAGGCAAGTGTTGTTGCAAAGATTAGAAATTATGTGGAGAAGGACTTCGGCTTCTGAGCAGGATTTGACAGGCCAATACTCTTACTTGAACAAATGGAAAATACCTTGGTTTGCGAGCATAATTTGTTCTGGAAACAAACTACTCGTATTGCAAGGCATCACTCATTTATCATGGTAAAATGTATTAGAAATGTTTGCTCATCTTGGGGAACACTCGCAAACCATGTTACTCACAATCCAAGGTTTTACTGTATTACAAAAGTCATTTTCAAAGCATCTGAGAGCTAGGAAAGCAATGAAGACCAAATGAACTAAACTCCTAGAGAGGGAGAAAACAATTCTGAGGTGCTCTGATGATTGCCAGCTATTTTTCTCAGTTCTGGAGATGCACTCATGCTTAGGCTTGACCCAAGTGGAGGAACTCTGCTTGAAGAAGAGAAACCAGCAAAGTTTTTAGAATCTTGTAGAGTGCTAGAAACTTGAGGAGCCTCAAATGCATGCCTTAAATGCATACAAGCCCCATTGAAATCTTCTATAACCTCAGGGAGTTTAGAAAACTAATTCTCATCAGAGAAGAGGTCTGTCTTAAACACATGGCTAATCTCCTTCCGAAGACATTTGCCAAATCTTGCATAGGACAGGAGGCCAACAAGTAAGCTAAAAACTTCTGAAGGGCAGAAATGTATCTCCCGCAGCCTTTCAGTACCGAAGAGGCAAAGAACCACCATCCTTACAATGAAAAGCCTGGGACAGTCCTGTGTAAGGAACATGATTAACCCAGAAGTAAATTGAATCTTACTAAAACTTTACCCGGGTTCCTGATTGGATTTAAGTGATTAGGCTCCATTCTCTGCCTAATAGAGGTGTATTAGTCTGCCTGTATTGCCATAACAAAATACTGTAGACTGGGTGGTTCAGATAACAGAAATTTATTTCTTACAGTTCTGGAAACTGCAATCCAAGTTGAAGGTTCTGGCCAATTTGTTTTCTGGGATGATGGCCTTCTTGCTGTACTCTCACATGGCCTTTCCTCAGTGAATGAGACAGGGGGAGATATCTTTCTCTTCTTATAAGGACACTAATACAATCAGATTATGATCCCACTCTTAAGACCTCACTCCTCACTTAATCTTAATTACTTCCTTAGGGGCCCTATCTTTAAATACAGTCACATCGGGAGTCAGAGCTTCAATATATGGATTTTGGAAGTACCCAATTCTTCCATAGCAGGAAAAGAGGACATTTTTTCTTGTGGAATATAGTAATGTCTGAAGCCTCTATGGATCTTTTATACATAATATCCTACCTACAATAAAAAATTACTAGATATGTGAAGAGACAAAGTCATATGACTGATAATCAAGAGAGAAAACCCAACAAAACAAATAGACAGATGATCCACATAATTGAAGTTAGCAGACAAGAACTTCAAAAGAACTCTAACTGGGGAGTTCTGAGTAGCTGAAGACAGTGACAGCTGCCTAACTACTTGCCCCCAAGTATTTCCACCTGAAATGATTCAAAACAATAAAATAGGATATGTAAATCTACAGAAGCCAAGTGATGCTCTCCGCATCACTTGGAGACAGAGGATGCCAAAACTTTAAAATGACTGTGACAAAAAAGAGAGAAATCTCCACATCCCACTCTATGAGCTCTCATACCCTGGCTTGACCCCTGTACTGCCAGGAGGCTCTGTAGTGGGAACAGGCAGACTCAGAACAACTCCAGGAAAGGCCAATGAGGGAAACTAGCAATGGGACTTAAGATTCACCAAAAAACACCATCAAAGAGACTAATTCATCCTCCATATGAAAATAGGGTAAGAGTATCCAGGCAGAGAATAATGTGGACTACAGAAAAAAGACTTCAGAGTATGTGTGATGAAAAAGGGTCAGGGTTATTTAAAGGGTATTGTTCAAGACGTATTCTTTAAGGGGAGGAAAAGAAGACAACAAGGGAAGTATGTAATTGTGTAGCAAAGGGAACAAAACCCCCAAAACCAAAAAAATCCAAAAGGTGGAAAATTTAGGATCCTGCAAGATCAAAGAGAAACACAACACTGATGGACTTAAAACTCTTCCTCCCACTACTAAAACAAAGGAACAAAATAATCCTGAAAGTGTGTGGAGCTTGCTGTATTGCAAAACATCTTATAAATCACCACAATGCCATAAAAATGAAAGAAATATCAACATATTCATACAGAGCTATTGCAAAAAATCAGGAAAGAAATTTTTACATGTATCAACTGAGTAACAACCCACCTTCCATAAGAAAAACCCTGAAACAGAAGGAATTTGTAAGTCAACACTTCAAACACAATCATATGTACTCATTCAAGCGTTTGAAGATTTTTAAAAAAACAGCAAAAACCTTGAATTAGAAATTCAAAAACTAAGAACAGAAAAGGTTAAAAGCTGGCAGAAATAAAGACAGAGAGTTATTTAAATTCAGGAAAGAAATGAATATAAAAGACAAATATATCTGAAAAATAAAAAGAATAAATTACAAGTTGGGCCAAGGGACAACAGACTCACATGAAAATGTAATAGGCAGAAAAGTAAATAAGAAACTAAAGTAAAAATAAAATAAAAATAGTCAGAGAAAAAGTAATAGAAATGAAAGAAAGACAAAGAAGGGTAGTACAAAAAAAGAAAACTATGAATTAATATCATCTTGGTATTGATGCAAAAATACTAAAAAAATGTTAGTAAGCAGAATCCAATACCAAATTAAAAATACACCATGACCAAGTAGGATTTATTCTAGAAGTGCAAGGTTTGTTCAATATTATGAAAGCCATTAATATCATATACTATTTGAATTGTGCTAAAGAAGGAAAAGCATAATTATTTCTATTGATGTGGAAAAAAACTATAAAAAATTAAAAGCTTATTCATAATAAAAACATTTAAAAATAGGAATTGAGGAATACTTTCTCAAAGTGATCAAATATATATGTTGAGAGAGGGTGCCAAAAAATGTATATGTATTTTAAGAAAGGAAAAAACTGTATTAAAATTGTAATACTCAATATATACTCAATATATACCGATAACAAAAGAAGAATCGAAATCACGTTTGACTTCTGCAATATATACCGATAACAAAAGAAGAATCGAAATCACGTTTGACTTTGAGTGGTGCTCAAAGTGGTTACCATTAGCATTCAGACACTTCTGATTACGGCGAACCACTGCTTGAGCATAGATAACAGCTCTTAAAATGTATACATTTTTTGGCACCCCCAGTGTATGTGTATGTGTGTGTGTGTGTGTGTGTGTGTGTGTGTGTATCCTTTGTGTAAGAGAGAAAGGTATATGAGAAAATATACATGTACCTGCTAATTTGTGCAAAAAAAAAAAGTGTAATCCTAACATTAAAGAAACTGGTTACCTATAGGGGGGAGGAGGGCGTGCAGTATGGAAAGGGTTAGAAAGAATGGAGAAATGAAAATGGAATAGCAAGGATTAGAAGAAAGTGACACTTTTCTGTATAGCTCTGACTCTTCTTGAAACCTTTATGTATAACTCTGACCCTTGGAACCCATGGCTTGCCAGTAGTTTCAGCATAACATGAGGCCAATGGCTAAGTTTTTTTCAGGTTTAAACACAGGAGGACAGCAGAGATACAATATTCATTCCTTACTATTGTGCTTTTCACACCAACTATATTTCTTTATTTATGTAACAGTGCTTAGTTCTTTGCCTAGATTTTTAAACCTTAAAGTAACAAATGCCCCATTTAGATCAATGGTTAAAAGCAAAATCAATTTTAAGTACCAAGTGAATAATTTTACTTCTAATCTGTCAATGGAGAGTTTAATAATCATTCTCTTTTGACACCCAGAGGGCGCCCCAGGCACTTTTCACCACTCTGGATAATCAACCTAATTCTGAGCAGGTTGATTTTGTACAGGGGTTAATTACCTCCTTAACACATTGCTCTGTCTCTCTGAGCGCTAACTGCTCTTAATTACCTTCAGTTAGTGACGAGATAGCAGAAGAAGAACAAGGGGAAGGCTGGAAACTCCTGCACCCTGTGGCTCATCTTTTGTGTGGGTAGAGTAGAGTTACCCGCGCAATTACAGGTCCAATTCCAGACCCTCCTCTTTTCACCTGCCATGGTTTACACTTTGTCATATTTGTTATTAGGACATGTGATCACTATAAGCCATATGTCCTGATTATCCTGGTCTAATTCTTTATTTCAATTTGTACATTTTAATTTAAGTTGCTCATGTCATTTAGCCTTATTTTTTTGGTATAGGCAGAAGAATTAGAGCTGTGTTTGAATTCTGACCCTTGCTTACTGACTGCAGGCAAACCCCTCTGAGTCTTGGCTTTTCCATTTGCAAAGTTGGAATATTAATAATAATGCTATATAAGAAAACCTAAGTTGCAGTGCCAGCTACTAGTAGCACTCAATGAATCTTAGTTTTCTCCCATTTAAAAAATTTTAATCCTCCTCCGTAGTCAGTAAGAGCTCATCTTGTAGCACTATTTAAAAAAAAATAATAACACAAAAAACTGTTTCCTAAGGTCATTTGTATCAGTCAAGGGTTGTGATTGCAAGCAACAGAAACTAAATGTGGCTGGTTCAAGCAGAAAATTATTTCAGTCAAGGATCTTGGGTAGATCACAAAATCTCCAAGAAACCTTGAGAACCAGGGTTGGAGGCCACATAATCTGGAAAAGATGCTCCAAACAACCCCACCACTACCTAGAACCACACACTGAAGTTGCAGTGAGCACAGGCAGCATTTGGTATATTCAGCTCCCCTGATCCTGGAGCCAGGATTGTGCCACCACACCACACCCAGCCTGCAGGCTCTGGATATGGCCTTGCCAGGACTGAGTCCTGGTAGTCCCTAATTCTACATGTCACAGCTTCTGAATCAGTGTTCAGGGCAGTCTCATCAGATTGGCCAGACCGATGTCTTGTGTCTGTGCACTGGCTACAGAGGCAATTGGAAACATGTTTCTCAGGAGTTTTCATCTTCTCTAGGAGGAGTTGAACCCTGGCTTATAATGTGGGGGTCCCCCAAAAGAGAAAAGGAGCTCAAGTACTGGTGCGTCAAAAAATGGCCAATGCACACCACAGAATTCAAGGAGACGGAGTAAGCATTGCACGAGAAAATGGGGCTATGTTCTATGATCGGGTAAACTGGGGAAATGCTATTTCCCCTTCTTTCTCCCTCCTACCGCACCTCCATTCTTTACCTTCACCTCCCTTAAAACTTTACATTCTTTAGGCAATTTCTCTCTCTTCTCACTCCAGAGTATATATGGAATATTAGTGAGACATAATGGCTTCAGGCTAAGGAAAATCTTGAATCCTCTCTAATTTATTAAAGGAAAACGGTAAATCAAATCTAAAGTTTGGTATGTATTATTATTAACAAATATATTAGACTACAGGTGATTTTCATACATGATGTGCCATGACACCATGACTAAAGCATGTGATAAGCCAAATGGGATCAGGAAAACATTCTGCTCAAAATGTGCAGGCTGGAGGTTGCTCTCTGAACATTAACACTCAATCAAGACCCCGCTGGGCTTTGCCGTGTGTCCTCCTTCCCTTCTTGACTTTCTGTGGAGTACAGTAGGTTATGCTAGCACTAATATTGCTTTGTTTTGGTTGTCCACTTAAGCTTCCAGATCCTTCCACATAATCTGGAAATCAGTTCTAAGTACAAATTTAAATACAACTTTGTAACCAGCCAACATTAATTGCAGCTTTCCTCAATTATAATGCTTCCCAAGCGATTTTGTTTGTAGGCTAATGTACAGTGCTTTCAATTCTAGCCTATTATGTCAATTACAGATCATTCTGTAGTGTCCAGGAGTGCTGATTTGTGAGTTATGCTATCACCTTATTGAGCTTTTATCCTGTTAATGACACTGCTGCCATAATCCTCGCATCATTCAATATAAATTAACTGTGGCTCCATGCCTTACCAGTAGAGGGTGTGTGTGTGCGCGCGCGCGTGTGTGTGTGTGTGTGTGTGTGTGTGTGTGTGTTTCTCTTCAGAAAAAAACTGTTGTTTTGTTAATATCCCAAATGTCTGTTACTCAGTGATCTAGTCAGAGATTGATTGGTGCTTCTAATGCCCTGGGGAAAATTCCACTGTATTTGCCATTGACTCCCAACTCCAGAAAAATAAAGACATTTGTCTAAATTTAGCTTAGAAGTCCCATGAGCATTCCTATCTCCAATATAGGCCAGTTTCCTCCCATTTTTTACTATTTCCTGATATACTTTAAAGTTTTCCTAACTGGAATGGTTCTTGGTACCACATTCTGTGCCCCCATTACCAATCCCCTTCTTTCACACGACTCTGCCTTGGGTTGTGGATGAAATGCACACCAAGGAGAGCATCTCTGCCCCTGTCCTAGGATGTTCCTGGAGCCTGTCTGTTCCCAGTTTTCATTATACCTGGCGAGGGAGATACATACCAAGACATCTCTCTTTCCACTGATAGTGATCTGGAGAAATTTGAAAAGCATCACCTCTATCTTTTCTCATCTTTCTTTTGAGTGTTTCCAAAGTATACAAAAGGAAGAAAAAATGAATCAACAGGAGAGAAGAAACTGAAAATTGCTTGTATAACTTTTAGGTTATATGAGGTCAGACAATTAAGTTCACCAACTCATCCTAGAAAAAGTGCTGCATACCTCATTGCTGAATATCACTATTGAATATCACTATGGTCACCTTAAAAGTACTCCCCTTGGGAAGCTATGCACAGAAGTCAGTGCCTAGTCCACCCTTCAAAGCAATTTTGGAACCTTTTCTGGAATGACCATAAGGGCTGTCCATGTATTACCCTTGATGTCCTGAATGTCATCAAAATGTTTTCCTTTCCATATTTTCTTTATCTTTGGGTAAAGAAAGAAGTCATTGGGGACCAAATCAGGTGAGTTGGGAGGGTATTCCAATACAGTTATTTGTTTACTGGTTAAAAACTCCCTCACAGACAGTGCCGTGTGAGCTGGTATATTGTTGTGATGTAAGAGCCATGAGTTGTTGGCAAAAAGTTCAGGTTGTCTAACTTTTTTACACAGCCTTCTCAGCACTTCCAAATAGTAAACTTGGTTAACTGTTTGTCCAGTTGGTATAAATTCACAATGAATAATCTCTCTGATATCAAAAAAAGGTAGCAACATCGTTGCAACAAGTTTGTGAACTTAATTGTCAGACCTCGTACATTTGAAGTCCCAAATAAACAAAGAATGACTTCGACACATATGTGTGAATCTTAAATCATTATTTGTTTTCAAAGCTTAAAAATTTGTTGTTTCAGTGTCAGGCACAGTGTTGGGTTATATTTGAATACACAATAATGTAATATATTGTCATGTTTTATATATATATTTCTTACAACAACCCTATGCTATAAGGATTATAGGAAATAGGAATTGCCTGATTTGAAGCTATTTGCCTGTCTGAAAAATTGGTCCTTAATTTGTATTTGATGTTTGTGTCTGAATTAGTTCTATAGATTTTATTCTTTGAGATCCCTTAAAGGAATTAAATAATGTTAGGTGACCTATTAGAATGGCAGTTATGCTTCTAGTGCAGAAAATTAGGCTAGAATCCTTTAGAGATTTACCAGCAAAATTAGCAGCAGAGGGTATAAAAGCAGCAACTAATTCTGCTAGAAAATGAACAGAAGGGAAGGCACTAATCTTATTAGCAGCTATGTCATCAGTCAACACAGCAAAAATGTAGGAATGAAGCTTTGAAGGCTATTTTCTCTTCAAGAGTCTTTGTTTCTTTTCTTATTTCAAGACCAATGGCAGGGTAAACGATAATGATAGCAAATGAAATTTAACAGGGGTGAAAATCAGAGCTACATGATTATTCTGTCACATAATCTTGTAAGATCTAGACGTGGCTCAAGAGTGACTGGGCATGCACAGCACCGATTGCCCTGATACCACTGTGTGCAAATTATATTGAAAGCCTGGCAAGAACAGACCCTCTGTGTAGTGTTAACCTGAGTGGGTAGACTAACGGATTCAAATAGGAAAAACACGCATCAAACCGAGTCCTTCTTCAGAGAAGACAGTTTGACTTGGGCTGGCGCAGCCTACACAGCCCACAGCCCATGAAAATGGACCATAAACCATGGGACGTGTTCTGTTCATTGACTTCTATCCATAGAGACAATATTATTGGGCATGTGGGCATGTGGTTCAGTAGGTTGGATGGGGGTGGGTGCTTCATTTCCCATTTAATTCAGTGTAAGGTTATGAGTCAACAAAAGCCTAGAGTTTATGAGAAACCCACTTTTCCCAAAGGTAAGGGGCTAAAAGAGCTAAGAGAAAGATGATCCCACATTTTTCCACTGTGGTAGACCTAATCTTAGACTATGGCTAAGTGCTCAGATTTGTTTGTTGACTTTAAATTTTTTCCCGATAATGAATCGACCTGAATTTTATTCCTAGCTTTCACTGGTCTGTCATCTGTAAATTCTCCAACTCTTCTTTCACTGTTAACACTTAGATTTTGTGACTAATCAAATCATACAACAACTGGCATGGTTAAAACAGGTAGATACAAATGTTTATATGGAATCTTGTGAAGACATTTAAAAAAAATGGAACTTCTGGGTCACTAAATCCCATGACATTGACTTAATTTCCAAACAGATAACAATCTTTGGTGACAAGAACTGCAGCAATATGAAATTCAAAATACAATTACTTTCCCATTTTCCCATTCATTGTTGAACTGATAAAATATTCATTAAAAAAAACAACCCATATGGTTGTTGATTTTTCCTGAACACAATTAAAGAACAGTAGGTATCAATACAGTAATTCAGGCTGAAAGACAAAATAGTCTCATGTGATAACTTTCAAAGAAAATTGTGGTAAGGCCATAAGTGGTTTTGGGGAGGGGAACAAACAGGAGAGGTGAGCAAATAGTGATACTGTTTTTGGCACTAGAATGCTAAACACTGTTTTTGGCACTAGAATGCTAAAAAATGTTATTTGACGTCCTTCCTCTGTAATGTCTAATTTACTCAGGGAAAATCATGGGTGGACTCCTAATTCTTCGTAATGCTAGGGAAGTTTGCTTTAGTTTATCAAGATGAGGAGTAGAGACGGGGCTCCCATATTGGCCTGCTGTTGGTTTCTAGCTGCTCCACCTTCACTCCTATTTTATTTTATTTTTAAATAGTACTGTGATTTTCCTTTTGGGAGCCACTCTTCCCTGACTCTCAGCCTATGAGATAGGTGGCTGGTGCTAGGGTGAACCCGTGCCTGGCTCACCATCAAATTCAAACACAATGATTCTTATCTCATGATACCTGGAGCTCATCTATCCTCAGACTTATTGATGATGTGATTTTATAAAAATCCCATTTCTTAATAATCAAAGAATTGTAGCCCTCTTACTTCAGAGCAAAGTCTTTTGCTTTCTGTACAGGCAAATTCCATTTTGTGTGGCCACAGTGCCGCTAGGGTCATGGCATTTTTCACAGACAATGACAGTCCCATACTTGCCTACTCCTTTGATTTTCTGAACTCCCCTCAGGATAAGGCAGTATTGATTTTGAATGTCAAAAGGCTAATGCTTTGAAAGGAATAGCAAGAAATATGCAGTTAGGGCAGAGCTAGTAGTAAGTGAATAGAATGTAGGAAAAAACTTTTTTTTTTCCTCAGATAAGGCCAGTGTGCTTTTCCTAGAAGGAAAAAAAGCCCACAATGCTGTGAAATAGAAAGCAATGGGGCCAGCCGAGTGGCATGTTGGTTAAGAGTTGGCTTGGGAGCACCAGCTCTGAGCAGCAGGGCCCCGGTTCAGATCACACATATGAGGGCCAGTGGCGCTGCACCCTTTACAGCTAAGATGGTGAACAACAGCTTGACCTGGTGCTGGGCTGCTGTGAGTTGCCGACGATGGCGTAGGCTGCAGTGGGGCTGCAATGGGCTGCCCTGAGCTACCGGGAATGGCTGGCAGCCGGCGTGAGCTGTCTTGAGCCACCGTGAGTGGCCGTCCAATGGCTGGCAAGCGACTGCCTCACCCGGGAAGAGTGCAATAATCACAATACCAACTTGGGCCAGTGAAGCGACGTTCTCCACAACTAGACTGAAGAACAAAAGGACAGCAACTTGTCTGTTCCCCTTCCCTGACTCCCCAATAAAATCTTAAAAAAAAAAATTACCTAGTCTTTAAAAAAAAAAAAAGGAAGCAATGACTCTTGTCATTTTGTACACCATGATCACTAAAACAGAAAGAACACTGAGTGGCAGACAAATATCCTTTAGGGCTTTTGACTCTTTCTCCAGAGAGGTAGTAAGCATAGTGGTTAAGGCCATAGACTCTGAGGTCAAATTGCCAATTCCAAATCCCACCTCGGTCGTTTACTAGCTGTGTGATCTTGAACAAGTCACTTAACTCCTCTGTGCCTTTCTTTCCTCATCTACAGAGATTAAAGCTATCACATAAGTTGTTTGTCTGTTTATTTTTTAAAGGAATTAGTGTTGCAAAGTGTTTACAACAGTGACAGGCATATGGTAAATGTCATTTTTATTCTTGTTAGCCCTGGGTCATCTTGTTAGTATTTGCTCTTTATACTCATAAATTTCAGCATTAGAGTATTACTTCACAGCTCTTAGGTCTGTATCTCCATCTCATCTGATCTCAGGACCTTTTTTCAACTACCATAGTTCTGACAGTGGTGTCTCCATTCTTGAGTCTAAACTCAGAACCTTTGGATCATCCTACGACTTCCTCCCAGTGTATTGGATCAAAGAGGGGTAACTTTACCAGATATTAGCCAAGCCAAACGCCAGCAGACAGAGACATGTACCATCACAACTAAGAGTTGTGTGGTGGGAATGTCCCTGTGCTTCTCTTGTTTGTAACTGGGTATAATTATTCCTACTGAGTCTATGAGGGTTGATTTGGGAGTCAATTCCAAGCCCTTACAGGTAGTCCTCCTGATATGGGGCTGATCTGAGTTACTGGGTCCCTAACCTGAGAGGCTCCCTGAGGTGACAGCCACTCCTGTGAAGCTACTCCTGCATGTTCACCATTTAATCCCAGGTCCCCACCATGTGGTCTGTACCAAAATACATATTTGTTGAATAAATGAATAAGTGGTTTAAAGATAAAAGCAGCTTTAACCCTAGGGATGACAATTACCTAATCACATCAAGGCTAGTAGTCACTCACAGGGATTACCCCAAATAATCACTCTTCAGTGAACAAAAAATTAGGCATGATATATCAGTTTTGGGGTCTGTAATATTGCCACTTCTAGTTACTAAGTTGTCCCAAGTGAAAGCTACTTTTCATGGGTTTATAATAATTTTCTTTTTAATTTTAGTCTGGTCAGTTTTTCAATATCATGAATTAGTTCTGCATAAAGGCATATTTTTTAAATTTCTTTTCATAGCAGTTCATTTTAAAACAAGGTAGAAAATAATTGAAATTGCTTGCACAGGGTTCAGTAATAAACCATGAAATCTTTTGGGGGACATCCTGTGAATGCTCTTATAATAGTACTGTTTTATAATCACTTAGGTTTTGTTTTTGTTTTTTTGATATTTAATATTATTTTATATTAATTTCAGGGGTACAGCATAGTGGTTAGACTTTTATATAATTTAAGAAGTGATTCCCCTGACTAGTCTAGTACCTACCTGGCACTATCCATAGTTATTACCATATTATTGACTACATTCCCTATGCTTTACTTTACATCTTCATGACTATTTTGTAATTACCAATTTGCACTTCTTAATCCCTTCACCTTTCTAAGCGAGCCCCCAAACTCCCTCCCATCTATCACTGTGATAAAACTAGTACCCATCTGACACGATAGTTATTAAAATCTTATTGACTATATTCTTTATACTAAACCCTACATCCCCATGACTACTGTACTGCTTAATCCCTTCCCCTTCTTTCACCCACACCATCAACCCCCCTCCCATCTGGGAACCATCAAAATGTTCTCTGTATCTATGAGTTTGTTCCTGTTTTGTATGTTTGTTTATTTTGTTCTTTAGATTCCACATACATGCAAAATCACATTGCATCTGTCTTTCTCTGTCTGACATACTCCACTCACCACAATACTTTCCAGGCCCACCCATGCCGCCACAGTGGCAAGAACCCATTCCCATTCATGGCTGAGAAATATTCCACTATGTATATGCACCACCTACTCTTTTGCCATTCATCCATCTTTGGACACCCAGGCTGCCTCCACATCTTAGCCATTGTAAACCATGTTGCAATGAACATATGGATAAACATGTCCCTTCAAAGCAGTGTTTTGGGTTTCTTCAGATAATTACCCAGAAATGGGGTTACTGGGCCTTTCCTTGTCTTTTGTTAGAGCTTTTGTTTTAAAGTCTACTTTGTCTGGTATAAGTATTGCTACTTCAGCTTTTTTTTCATTTCCTTATTCATGAAATATCTTTTTCCCTTCCCTTTAGTTTTAGTCTGTGTATATTTTAAAATCTGAAGTGAGTCTCTTGTAGGCAACATATGAGTATGTAAAGGTCTTGTTTTTTGTTTTCTTATTCTATTCAGTCATCCTATCTTTTGATTCGAGAATTTAATCCATTTACATTTAAAGTAATTGTTGATTGATATGTAGTTATTGCCATTTTATTATTCATATTTTATATATATATATATATTTTTTTTTCCTTGAAGTCCCTCTAATTTCTTGTAATACTGATTTAGTGGTGATGAACTCCTTTAGCTTTTTCTTGTCTAGGAAGCTCTTTATCTGTCCTTCATTTCTAAATGATAGCTTTGTTGGGTAGAGTAATCTTGGTTGTGGGTCCTTGCTTTACATCACTTTGAATATTTTTGTGCCACTCCCTTCTGGCTTGCAAAGTTTCTGTTGAGAAATCAGCAGACACTGTTATGGGAGCTCTCTTGTAGGTAAACTAACTGCTTTTCTCTTGCTGCTTTTAAGATTCTGTCTTTGTCTTTAATCTTTGGTATTTTAATTATGATGTGTCCTGGTGTGGGCCTCTTTGGGTTCATCTTGTTTGGGACTCTCTGCACTTCCTGGGCTTGTATATTTATTTCCTTCACCAAGTTAGGGAAAATTTCTGTCATTATTTCTTTAAAAAGGTTTTCAATTCCTTGCTCTCTTTTCTTCTTCTGGTACCCCCGTGATGTGAATGTTGTTGGTATGCTTCATGTTGTCTCAGAGACCCCTTAAGCTATACTCATTTTTTTTTGAGGCATTGTTTTTTCTCTTTGCTGTTCGGATTGGGTGTTTCCTGCTACTTTATCTTCTAAATCAGTGATTCAATCCTCTGCTTCACCTAATCCCCCTTAATCTTCATTTCAGTGATTCCACTCTTTACTTCTCACTGGTTCTTTTTTATGTTTCCTATCTCACTTTTTATGTTTCTTATCTCTTTGTTGAAGTTCTCCCTGAGTTCACTGAGCATCCTTATAACCAGTGTTTTGAACTCTGTGTCTGGTAGATTGCTTGTCTCCATTTTGTTTAGTTCTATTTCTGTAGGTTTGTTCTGTTCTTTTAATTGGGACATGTTTGTATCCCCATTTTGGCTGTCTCCCTGTATTTGTTTTTATTTACTTGTTAGGGCTGCTATGACTTCCAGTCATAGTAGAGTAGAGTGGCCTTATGTAGTAGATATCCTGTGGGGCCCAGTGCACAGTCTCCTTGGTCACCTGAGCTGGGTGCTCCAGGTGTGTCTCTTCTGTGGGTTGTGTGTTCCCTCCTGTTGCAGTTGAGCGTTGGTTGTTATTTGCACATTAATGGAAGGCTTATTGGTTGTGAGGACTGGCTGTGACCACATTGGAGGAGCGGTTGTGCAGGGGCTGATAGAACAGAGAAGAATTTCCTTTTGCAGGGCTCTGGTGCCTGTCCAGTCTGCCCTTTGGGTGGGTTACCCTTGGAGGCAGCCAGGTGATGCTCTGGTTTGTTCTGAAGCTCGCCACTGGGCATGCCAGCCTTGAGCCTCCTGGGAAGGATCCCACTGCATGTCAACCACAGCCTTTGCCCTGCCCAGGGCCACCTGGCATGAATCACAAAGCAATCTGCAGATGGCTGCTGCCTGTGCTGGGCTTGGTGATACCTCAAGAGGCCAAGCCGTGAACCAAGGCCAGCTGTCACTAGAGCTGGGCTTAGGGCTGCTCAGAAAGAAGTGTGGGACATGCTGAAGCCAGATGCTGCTTTTCTGGGTTTTGTGAACCTTTGAGAGATTTTAGGAAAGTCTGCAGAATGAACCAAAACAGGCTGTTTGCATGGGAAAACCACTGGAAGTGGCTTGGGTGTGCCTGAAAGTTGGGTGGGGAAGGGTCTCAGGAAATCAGGGTGAGCCACCCAGGGTGAAATCAGGGTTAACCAGGTCGGCGGAGACTCAGGTATGGTGGCCACCTGTGTCTGCACACTGGGAGAAGGGAGAGCTCAACAAAGAAACAACGGTTTCTGCCAGCTATTTCGTCTGTAGCCTCACCCTGAAGGCAGACAACTCAGTTCTTCCCTGTATGTCCCTGGAGCCTTTTGAGCTGCTGTCCCAGCACTGGAGCCCTTTGAGCTGCTGTCCCAGCACTGGAGCCCAGGAGCAGGTGAATCTGTCAGTGAGTAAGTCTGTGCGTTAGACCTTTAAGAGGAGCATCTAGGACTACAGCCACCTTCGTCTCACTCAGCCACAATCTCCACTGGTTTTTGCAGCCAGAAGTTATAGGGACTTTTTTCCCTGGCATTGGAGCCCTGGGCTGGGGAGTCTGGTGCAGGGCTGGGACCCCTCATTTCTCAGTGGGGACCTCTGCAGCCAAGATATCCCTCCTGATTTTTAATGGTCACATGCAGGTGTGGGACCAGACTGTTCCACATCTCTACCCCTCCTACCAGTCTCAAGGTGGCTTCTTTTGTATGTAATTGTAGGGCTTTGGTTCACTTGGACTTCAGGCAATTCTCAGTGATGGTTGCTCTGTATTCTAGTTATAATTTTGATATGGTTGTGAGAGAAGGTAAGCACAACATTTACCTCCTGCACCATCTTGACCAGAAATCCATAATAGTTCTTTTATTATGTAGTCACACTGAGAAAAAGCATCTTTCTCTGTTTTTAATTTGTTGGTAAATTTAGAACAACCTTTGGCAATGCTGACCATAAGATTATAGTTGTAAAGCAAGACTGAGGTTTCATTCATCACTATGTCATGAATTTACATTAGGTTGAGAAAATTTTATGAACACTTATAATATTCAGCTTTTCAATAACTTGCTATATCTTGAATAATTTTTAGTTAAGACATTAATGAAAACAGATTCAGTTTATTTATTAAGGAAATAGTTACTACAATCTCACAGAACAAAACCCCATTTCCTGTCATTTTTATTGTGTTCAACCTCTAGCATATGAATCTGAGATCTAGGATACTTAAGATTGGAATTAGGAACAGTGGTAGCAACACACTGAGCATTTGGTTGGGCATTCGTTTCTTCCAGCATTAAGTTTTAATGGAAGATATGTGTTAGCCTAGCTCAAGTTCTATAACTCTTAGAAGTAAATAAAAATCCAGTTTTGTTCAGTGCAGGAAGTGCCTTCCTTTTGTAGTTGAGCCTTGGTTGCTGTTTACATATCAATGGGAGGTGCAAATAATAAATGATAAAAAAAAACCCCAAAACCAGATGATAGACTTTCTTGGTAAGTTACAGAGGGGCTGTAAGAGCTGCTGGGGTGTGCTTGCTATTGTTCTCTGATGAATTTTGCTTTTAAAGGAGCTCATAGTATGAGAGAAGCCGCCTCATTCTCAGTAGCTCGTCATAAACTAACTTGGCCTTGGTCTAAGAATTTTTTGGGGGAAACTTTTCTTTAAAAACAATGCCTCTGGCTTATTAACAAGATAACAAAAATGAGTCCTTTTGTAAGTCTCAGAGCATCTGAAATTCACTTTGTGAAATCCAGAGAAGGGCTCCACTTACTGTGAAGCTGTGCCAGTGCTCAATGCCACAAACCAGACCAGGAACTGCAAACACTCTCATGGGGTTCAGCAACGAACACCACAAATGCAATTAAATTGAGGCCCCTATTCATCCACTGCACAAATACTAAATGTGAGCTCAGTGCTCCCAGTCTCTGTAAAACATGGAAGAAAAGGCAGAAACCAGAATAACCAATGTTATATCATCCCAGTTTGATTGGTTATTGGTTGTATAATTAAAATCCAATGTACATAATACATAAAGGAATATTTATTCATTTATCTCATACTTATTAAACTCTTACCACAAGCAAAAGCACTAAAGTAAGGGTATCAGAGCAAAAAGAAGACCCAGTCCCTAGCCTCAATCTTACATAGCAATTACTTGGTGTATAGAAATAATGTAAAAACAAACGAAAACAGTGTTAGCCCCAAAACCCAAAGCACAGGATCACTCAATCCCTATTTCCCCGCTTCTGTTTGCATATGGTCCAAGTGGTAAAAGCTGCCGCAGGTCTGGGCAGTGCTTTCAATTATGATTTTATTGGGGCACTTCCAGTTCAGGACTGTTTACCAGGCCTCCCTGCTGATGTGCCTACCCTGCTGGTGTTTACCAGGGCCTGCTCAAAAAGAGCACAACTGCCTTTTAAAAAAATAGCCTTAAGTCTCCAAGAAGCTGTCCATCCAGTAGGCCTCTCTGGCAGAAATCCTAGCCATGGCCTTGGCCTCTGGCTTTGGCCCCTTGCCTGGGCACAGGCATCTGGACTCCTTTGCACTCAGCCACAGCATCTTGCTTCCTTCTTCCTTTCTGTCCCAGGCTGGCCCCGGCAGAGACTGCGCTGTGTTCTGTGTTCATTCTAGTGTCGTCCACAGCACGTGTGCTCAGCTCCTTCCGCTGTCCTGGGGCAGCGGATGGCCTGGTGGGGTAGGAAGGGTGTGGTTTGGGAGAGGTCTGCCCTCCCCTTTGCTGTTTAGAGGAGTTCTGCAATCTTGGACAAAATAGCTACCCCTCCCAGTCTCTAAGACCTCCACTTTAAAGCGAATAATAGTTTTTAACTTCATCTGATTGTTATGAGGATTAAATGAGCTAATGTGGGTAACAAGCTCAGCATGTAATTATGCTAAATACATAGGAGTTCACGTTTTTTTCTCTCCTGGGCCCTCCCTTTAATAGCCAATCTCCACACTTTTGGGCCTGAACAATTCACCAGCTTAGCTCCTGAAGACTCATTTGCCGCTTTTGTCAGCCAAGCTTCCACAGGCTCTCGATGGAGAGCCCCAGGTCCCTTGCCAGAGCTAGTCAGGGAAGAAGGCAGTTTCTGTTACCAAAGCAGTGTCCCTACAATAAAGTGGTGACCACAGACAAGCTCCTGCAACACTTTTTGAGCACAATTAGTGATGGTTCAAATGAAGGGATGATGAGTATAGGTATGACAGGCTTAGCTTAGGCCAAGCCCAGTTCCTGCTCAAGAAGCTGCTGAAAAGGTGAGGGAGAAGGAAAACACTGGCTTTACTTCCTTTGGGTCCCATCACAGCAGGGAGCAAGCATGACATCGTGTTCGATGGCCGCCAGGGATGCTAGAACCAGACAGCCTGGGTTGAAATCCTGATTCTGCCACTTGCTAGCTGATGATTTTGAGTGAGTTATTTAACTTCACATTCAGTTTCCTCATCTATAATACAAAGATAGCATCTACCTGATACGGTTGTTCTGAGAGTCACCTCGTTCAGATCTGTGAGCTGCTTAGAACAATGCCTGGAGCATAGTAAAGACTAGGTAAGCGTTTTTTCAAATAGAACACATTTTAAAATACTAGGTACTGAAACTGTGACCCAAAACTTGAGAAGCATATGCAAACACTAGCTCCCTCCTTTTGTCCTTTTCCCTGAAAGCTCTGCTGGAGCCATCTGTAAAAATTCTGCAGGTTCCTGCTCTTGCCACATCTGTTCAAAACTGCAATGATCCAGGAATATAGCCTCAATACATGCTGCCAACGCTTCCATTAGTACGCGAAGGATGCGGGCTTCATCAGGTTAGGCTAATAGATCTTTGGATGAATTATCCAAGACATCTACCTCACTAAAAAATACAATGCTAGCTCTTTGTACATACTTTAAAAACAAAACAAAACAAAACCCTTCAAAATAAAGTTGCTATTTACCCCTGGGGCAAATGACATGACCTTTAATGATACAAGTCACACATGCTTAGACCTGCAATTTTTTTCCCCCCGTCTACCCCTGAAGAATGCATTCTGTCTGTCATCACTATTCCTCAAGGGCCTCTGCTCAGGTCTTCTCTGCCATGCTGCCTTCCTTGATCTTTGCAACAGCTGAGTCCTTCTCCTGTGTAGTTCACCTTCTCTCCTAAGTTCCTTTTACTTAATGTACTGATGGAGCGCTTACCAGGTGCCAGGCACTAAGGCAGATACTGGGTCACACCAATGAATAAGGTGCACATGGACTTGGGTGACCTGGAGCTTTCCATTGTGAGAACAGGAACTGTGTTTTCCTTGTTTTGTAACTTCCTCTAAACACCAGGTGAAATGGTTTATGCTTAAATGAATATTTGATAAACTCATTAGACTCAAAGAACAGTTAAGAAGGAGCCAGAGCAGGGCTCTGCTGGTAACCAGACTGTGTCCTCTTGGTTAAGTGCCTACGTGTGGTGGGTTACTGATTCCTTGCCTGTGTGATGTTAGGATGGGCCTATGTTGTTTTCAAAGATCCCTGTGATACAAGTGAATTAGTACTTTAAGAGAACTGACCAGGGAGCTGGGAGGTCTATAGATGGAGCTGGGCTTCCTGTTACTCTCTAGACCTGACTTCCTGTTAAAACTGTATGGTTCTAACTTCCTGGGGTGGGGGATGAGGTGGATATATATATATACCAGCCATCTTAGGGGAGGGGCAGAATGCTGCATGTGGGTGGCCGGAGGTGCACATTCTTGCACTGCTGCAGTGGTTTTTGTTTTTTGTCTTTCCCAAATAAATCCTCCTTTTGGCGGACTACCTGGAAAATTATTTTGTCCAGTTGACACCTGCCACTTCTAAATGGCACTAAATAGTACTTGTGAAATTTGAAGATAATTGCAGGAAGGTATGCTAGTATTAGCTGTCTAATGTGAAGGGTAAAGTTTAAAAATAAGATAAGCCACCAGAGCAGCTCTGAAAGAAACATGAAAGCTTGTAGGATCAATTTTATAGGTTACTTTTGAATTATTATAACTGCAATGTTTAGATTTTTGTTTCAAAATTAGAGATGTAATAACGAAAAAAAATTAAAACGAAAGATAGAATTAGCACTGTATTTTAAAGCTACTGATGAGAAATTCTAGTTTCTCCATAAATATTTAGTAACAAAGTCTCTTTTCTTTTTGAATGAGGTAAATATGCCACTCATTCAAAATGACAACACAGAGGGTGAAATTAGACACAAAACTTAGCTCAGTATGAGTCTGAAGTAATGACTTCCATGGGCAATTAGGCTTATAAATCCAGGTTCTCGGCAAATTATACATATTTTTATTACAGTTCAATTTGTACATATTAAATGACTGATTATAGAGATAAAAGGATATGTTGTACAATCCATGTTTCTATGATTTAAAAAGAAAACAGCCTGAATCATACCACAGTATATTTTACTAAATGTAAAAATGTCAAGGGAATAACTATGTACAGTGTCAGGTGGGTAATAGACTTATTGGGGTTATTTGTGAGATATATAAATGTTCAATCACTATGTTGTTTTATATACATGAAACTAATAAAAATAAATGTCAAGGAAATATATATTATAGGTCCAGTACTACTTTATATTAATATTTAAAGTTGGGTTATACCCACATAGACCTAAGAATCTAAAAAATGATTCAATAAAAGTCTGCCATTTTGCAGAAGCTTAGAGTAAATAAGTGACCTTCACAAGGTCACTCCATGAATTAACAGCAGAGCTGGAATTCTAACCCTCTTCTTTGGTCAATTAATCCCAAAGATTTTGTACTCTGTGTGTCAAGCAAATGGACACTGGCCATATCTGTTACCCATCTTTTAACGATATTCAGTTTATAAAGCTCACAGCATCCATACTTCATGAACCTTTGTTTTAGCCATTTCTCTTAGTCAAACTGCTCATTATTAAGCTAAACCTTTCATTTCTTTTACCTTTAAGAGTCCCCCCCCTTTCTACCTTCTTGTTTTCTATTTCTGTATCTTGTATAAAACTTAACTTCACTCACTTTATTTATTATCTCACAGGATTTGGTCCAACTGTCGGTGCAGCCCTCTAGCATCTCCATTCAGGATTCTTAGAAGGATTTTGCTTTCAATTTTGAAAGCTGGCACATGTGCATTCATATCTGGTATTTCTTATTTCAATTATTTTTGAGCTGCTATCAAAGATTTAAAGTTGACTGTGGAAACTTTATCTCTCTCATTTGACACTTTGAAGACAAATTCCTTCATCCTGGAGCATCCAAGGGACCACACTATTAAATCCTGGATGGAATGGTAGATATTACTTGACAGATTTGTTTGCTAGTTGTAGCCCTTTTAAGGACATAAGGGGGTGGAAAGATAAACACATAAAATGACTGAAGGAGAAAGTAATTAAATTTTTGATGCTTCTTAGGCAGAGAAAGTTGTTACATTAAGCTGGTGCAGGTGGTTAAGTATCAGCTTCTCTCATTCTAAGCTGGTAAAACACAATCTCCCAGAAATACTGAAGGGAGAGAATCACTCTTCTTTACCTCAGCTTCCACAGGGAAATGAAGTCTTTTTGCACATCTATGTGAACCTATAGGTTTATAATGTCTCAGCTTCCAATGCATGCTAGTTGCTGCAAGGAGAGTTAACCTCCGAGACTCTGAGTTAATAATATGCTTCTAGAACAGCCAATGTGAAAAACTGATGGGGAGCTCTGCTTCTGGCTATGTCAGACTAGCTTATATCAGACCAATGCTCCCACGGAATAAAACTACGAAAGGTAGATAAAGAAAATGTTTGAAGGTATCCAACAGCTTCCAAAAACTTTCTCTCAGTGCTTGGGGCTATGATACTGAAGAGAAGAGAAGCACAAAAAGAACCTGACATTTGGCTGAACATTTCCCCTGAGCCATCTGCTGATTTATAAGCAGTGGCTGAAATGAAGAGACGCTAAGCAGAGCTATGGCAGGCTCATGAGGCTGATGAGACAAAAATTAGGCCCACCAAAGAGGAAGGCTGATAAAAACTCTAGGCTTTCGATGGGCTCCCATGAAGCCTTACATTTTAGGGCAAACAAGAAATATACCTGCCCTCACAAAAACTGACAACAAAATTTGAGTTATCTCAATCCCCAGTTAGATTAAAATGATCTGCCTCTGACCTAACTGCCTGACAGAAGCTGAAGTATATTCTCTCTAAGAGAAAAGTGACATCATCCAGAGCCTCATATTGTCTCTAGAATCTTTTAAAGACAATGTCTGGAATTTAATTTAAAAATGATTATGGAAAAATATGGAAGTAAGTCATTGTGAATTTAGGTTAGAAAAAAATTTCTTAGCTACAATATCAAAAGCACAATCCATCAAAGAACAAATTGATATATTGGACTTTCTCAAAATTGAGACCACCTGCTCTTTGAAAGACACTGTTAAGAAAATGAAAAAAGAAGCTATAGCATGAGGGAAAATATTTGTAAATCACATTTCTGATAAAAAAAACTTGCATTCAGAATATGTAATTAACTCTCAAAACACAATACAATAATACCTCATTTGCGAGCATAATTCGTTCTGGAAACAAATTACTCATATTGCAAGACATCGCTCGTTTACCAAGTTAAAATGTATTATTAGGTTGGTGCAAAAGTAATAGCAGTTTTGCCATTACTTTTATTACTTTTCCACCAACCTAATAGAAATGTTTGCTGGTCTTGCGGAACACTCGCAAACCAAGTCACTTGCAATCCAAGGTTTTACTGTAATAAGCAACAAAATATCCAATTAAAAAATGGGCAAAAGATTTTAAAGGAGAATTCACCAAAGACAATATACAGATGACACGAAAAATGTTCAACATCATTACTCATTACGGAAATATAAATTAAAATCACAATGAGATACCACATACTCTAGTTATAATAGAAAGAAAAGAAAAAAACCAAATACTTGTGAGGATGTGAAGCTACTGGTACTCTCACATATTGCTGGTGGGAATGGAAAACGGTACAGTCATTTGGGGAAATAAAACATTTACAATTTCTTATAAAATTATATATACACTTAAAATAAGACTGGCCACCCTACTCCTATTTACTTCCCCAAGACAAATGAAATTTCTTTTTGCACAAAAACCTGTATATGAATGTTTACAGTGATTTTCTTTGTAATCACTCAAAACTAGAAACAACCCCAATATCCTTCAAATGGTGAATGGATAAACAAACTACAGTACAATGGGATACCATTCAGCAACAGAAAAGAACAACCTGATACACACACCATGGATGACTCTCAAATGTACTGTGCTAACTTTAAAAAAAAAAGTCTCAAAAAGGCTACATGCTATGTGATTTTATTATATGACAGTCTGGAAAAGACAAAATTTAGGGACAGAAAACCTATCAGTTGGGATGAAGGAAGGGGCTGACCAAAAAGAGACGGGAAAATTTGAGGGGATGACGGAACTGAGCTAAATTTAAATATGATGGTGGTTACATGATTGTATGTGTTTGTCAGAACTCTCAGAACTGGACTTCCAGTTCTGGGAGCATGGAGTAGACATACCCTTCACTAAGAACAATTACAAACTCTTAACTTTACACATAAAACAACCAAAAGAAGACTCTGAAAGATGAAGAGAATCAGACAGATGAACTAGGAACGTCTGGTCCCAATGAACACCAGTAGACTGTGATAAGTTATGTGTATATAATGTAATACCTACAGCAACCACTCAAAAAGCTATTCATATTTCAATAGAGGAATAAAAACATTTGATGAAATTCAATACCCACTTATAATAAAACTAAAAATAGGTGAGAACTCCCTTAATCTGACAAAGTCTATCTACCAAAAAAGCCTACAGCTAGCATCATGCTGAATAGTGAAAGAGTAAAAGCATTACTGTGACGTTGGGAATAAGACAAGGACATCTTCTACTAATACTTTTATTCAGCATTGCCTTGGAGGTCCTAACCTGGGCAACAAGTCAAGAAAAATAAGTAAAAGATGTCAGGATTGAAAACAAAACAAAACAAAACAAAACCTCTCATTATTCATAGACAATATGATTATGTCAATGAAAATCCAAAAGAATCTATAGATACACTATTAGAATTAGTAACTGAATATAGCAGTTTCTTGATAGTAGAGCAGTATACAAAAACCATTTGTATTTCTATATACAAGGAACAAAAATTAAGAAATAAAATTTTAAATAATATTTAAAGTAGCATAAAATTCAAATACCTAAAAATTCTAATGACAAATGTACAAACCAGTACACACACACACACACACACACACACACATTTTTTTAGAGAAAATAAATATGATAAATAAATAAATGAAAGGATATATCACATTTAAGCATGGAAAGCCACAATATTGTAAATATGTAAATATTTTCCATCTTATCTACAGAATTAATGCAATCCCAACCAAAATCTATTTTTTGTGTGATTTTTGGGGGAAGTGAAAATTTGACAAGCATATTATAAAATATAGGTGGAAATATAAAGGACCTAAGATAGCAAAGACAATCTTGATAAAGGCCAAAATTGGAGGATTTCTGTGAATAAATATCAGGATAGTAATTAGGACAGTGTGATATTGGTGCAAAGATAGGTAAAAAGGTAAGTGAAACAAAGTATAGTTCAGAACCAACTCCACATATAAAAACACCTGATTTATTATAAAGTGGTCAATGCAGAATAATAGGGGGAAATATGATTTTCAATAAATAGTGGTGAGTCAATGGATAACTGAAAAAAAATGAATCTTTACTTCTACCTTACACCTTACAAATAAAAAACTCATGAGGGGTTTGTGGCCTAAATGAAAAAGGTAAAATAAAGTTTCAGGATGGTAATATAGCAAAAAATACCTTTATGAATTTGAGGGAGGCAAAGACTTCTTAAATATTGCAGAAAAATTGCCATCTATAAAACAAAAGACTGTACATTTGACCACATTGATAAATTTTATACATATTAATCAAAGGAGATCATTAACAGAATGAAATGAGAAGTCCTATTATTTCAAAATAAAAAGACTGACAAACCAATTGAAAAAAATAGGCAAAATCTGAATAGGTAATTCACAGAAGAGGATATCTAAATAGTTAATAAACTTATGAGAAAGTACTCAACATCCTTAATCAAGAGGGAAATACAAATTAAAACAACACTGACATACCACTACATACATACCCCCTGGATTAGCTAATTTCAGAAAGATTCACAACATGGCAAATTAGCAAGGAAGTAGAGCAACTGAAATTTTTATATTCCCCTGGTGCAACCATTTTGGGATATTGTTTCGCAGCATATACTAAAACTTAACAATTGCATATCATGACTCAGAAATTCAACTCCTAGATATGTGCCTAACAGAAATGCCTAAATATGTATGCTAAAACATATGCAAAGAGTTAATAGCAGCATTATTCGTAATAGCTCAAACCTGCAGATACCAATATGCTCATCTACAGTAGAATGGATAAATACATTGTAGTATATTTATTATGCAATGAAATTCTATGCAGAAATAATAAAGAACAAAGGACTGCTATGTGTAACAACATAAATTAATCTCACAAACATAATGTTAAGGGGAAAAGACACAAAAGAGTAAGTATTATATAATTCTATTCATATAAAATTCAAAAACAGTTAAGACTAGCTTGTGATATTAGAAGCCTGAATAGTTGTTACCTTTGGAGGCTGGAAGAGCGCGAAAGGGTTGTTTCTGCTGTGCAGAGGAGGTTCTGTTTCTTGATTTCTGTGGTAATTACCAGGGTGTGTTCATATTATAGAAATTTATCAAGCTAAGCATTTATTATTTTTACATGTTTATATATGCGTATTCTGCTTCCATAAAATTCTGTTTGAATGAAACTAAATGGGAGGCTTAGGTAGGGGCACTTCCCAAGTAAGGGATAGCAGAGCAGTGAGGTTGTTTCTATTGTAAAATGGAATGTTTTAAAATCCAAAATGATAAAATAGCATCATCTAGACAGAATTGATTCATGCAAACATACAGCCATATAGTAGCTTTTATTTCTTTCATAGGACAAGCAGGTTGTAAGTAAATAGCACATTATATGAAAATACTTTTTATCATTTATAATGGATAAATTTCCTTTGTATTATGCCACTTAAATTTGTATTTAAGGAAGTAGCAGCTATTTCCTTGGGAACACTATATTTAAAAAAATTATCTCTTGTTCAATCACATTTGTGCTACTACTGAAGAGGAAAGTCCAACAGATAAACATTTACAATGTCCCATGGAGATAAAATTTGCTTTGTTGCAAAACACACAAACAAAAATGTTTTGTCAGATTTTGGAATTAAGCTTGAAATGCCCCTAAAATTATTAGTTTTCTACAGCTAGTTAAAAGTAGATAACAAGAATTGGATACAACGATAGGAATGAGGCTAGGGAAAGTTCTTGAGCCAGCATAAAAGATAATATGAAGTAGGAAGTTTTTTTTTATTATTTTCTAAAAACTAAAAAGAATATATTTTTATTATAGAAATTTAGAATATACATAGAGAGATAAAAAAAGAAAAGAAAAATTACCAATGATGTTACTACCCAAAGATGAAAACCCATCAACTCTTATAATTTACTTTTTGGGTTTGTATTTAAGTAAGCTTTAAAGTATTATAACAAGTTTTCTACCCTTACCATTATGCCTGGAACAAGCTTCTATGTTGTTATATACTGTCTTGTATTTAATGGTTTTCAATTCTCCATAAAATCACTTGTGTGGATTAAAAAAACAACAACAAAAAACAAAGAAAATCAGAAGCCTGGATTCAAGGCAGAGATCCAAGATAGAGGAATAGATAAACACTGTGCTTGTGTCCTCCCGTGAACTTATTAAAATTACAACTAAACTATAGAACAATCAACCTGGAGAACCATCTGAAGTCTAGCCGAACAGAAGTCTTATAACTAAAAATACAAGAAAAAAAAAAAAAGCCCATCGAGACTGGTAGGAGGGGCAGAGACGTGGAATGGGTCAAAAACCTCCCTGTGGCAGTTGAGAATCAAGAGGATACATCTCAGCAGCAGAGGTTTCCCTCCCTCCTCACCAGGAATGAGGGACTCCAGCCCCCATACCAGGCTCCGCAGCCCAGAGTGCTGGTGCTGGGAGGAGGATCCCCCACACCTGGCTGTGAAAAACAGTGGGGATTACAATAGTTCAGGTGGGATGGAAGGCTGTGACAGCCTAGACTTCCTTTCACACGGCCCACACACAGACTCGCTCGCTCGCAGGAACTCACCTTGGGCTCCAGCAGAAGGTGACTCAGGAGGCCTTGGGGACATGCGGGGGTCAGACTGAAGTATGTGGCTTCAAAGGGAAGACTGGAGGACAGTCAGCATTTTGCTGGTGAGTGGTTCTCTTCCCGTGCAGCTGGTGGGTGGGCGCCATCTTTCCTGTGTTGAGCCCACCCCCACAGGCCAACAGCATGAGATTAGCCTGGTGAGCTCTCCTGCTCCACCTTGCTGACGTAGCTGGGACTTCACCCCACCAACTCCTTCAGATGGAAAGACACACACAGACAGAAAGTAAAGGGATTGAAAAAGGGATTGAAAAAGACAGAAAGTAAAGGGATTGAAAAAGTAGAGATGAAAAAAACAAAAAAAACCCTGGAGTAGCAATACTCATACCAGACAAAATAGACTTTAAAACCAAGGCTATAACAAGAGAGAAAGAAGGACCCAGTAATCCCACTTCTGGGTATTTATCTGAAAAAACCCAAAACGCTACTTTGAGGGGACATGTTCATCCATATGTTCATTGCTGTTCCTTGCAGCATTGTTTACAATGGCCAAGATGTGGAGTCAGCCTGGGTGTCCATCAATGGATGAATGCATACAGAGCAAGTGGTACATACCCGGGGTGCCGAAACCATGTAAACAAGTGGACACTTTGGTCAACGTTGCTCAAGCAGTAGTTGGCTGTAATCAGAAGTGTCTGAACGCTGAAGGTAATCACTTTGAGCACCTTTTGTAATTGCAGAAGTCAAACGTGACTTGTATTCATCTTTTGTTATCACTATACATTAAATATTATAATTTTAATACAGTTTTCCTTTCTTAAAATGTGCATACTTTTTTTTGGCATCCTCTGTATATACAATGTTGCTGGGGCATGAAAGGGAATGGGTTATTGCCATCTGCAGCAGCACGGATAGACCTGGAGGGTGTTGTGCTGAGTGGAGTATGTCAGACAGAGAAAGGCAGAAGCAATGTGTGATTTTGCTTATATGTGGAATCTAAGAACAAAATCAACACATAGACACAGAAAACAGTTTGATAGTTGCTAGATGGGAGAGGGATTGGAGGTGTGGGTTAAAGAAGGAATGGATTAAGAAGTACAAACTGGTAGTTACAAAATAGTTGTGGGGATGTAAAGTAAAGCATAGGGAATATAGTCAATAATATGGTAATAACTATGTATAGTGACGGGTGGGTACTAGACTAGTCAGGGGAATCACTTCTTAAATTATGTAAATATCTAACCACTATGCTGTACACCTGAAATTAATATAAAATACTATTGAATGTCAACTATAATTAATATTTAAAAAGGGGGGAAAGGGAAAGGGGAGTAAGAGGTCCAAATTTCCAGGTATAAAACAAATAAGTCATGTGGATGTAATGTACAGCATGGGGAATATAGTCAATAATATCATGATAGCGTGGTACAGTGTCTGATGGTTGCTGGACTTATCCTGGTGATCACTCTTTAGGTATATAAATGTTGAATAACTATGGTGTACCCCTGAAACTAATATAATATTGTATGTTAGCTATATTTTTAATAAAAATCTTAATAATAAATATAAAAAATAATTAAAATAAAATACAGAAGCCTGGATCTTACTCCCAGCCTACTGATCTGACTCTTTTTAGAGAGACACAGGGAGGGGTATGTTTAAAAAGTTGTACAGCTGATCTCAATGGAGAGTCAGGGTTGAGACTGTTCTTTTTCTTTTAATAGATGAGTAGGATTCTATCATATGCATGCACCATAACTTATTTAATGGTTCCCAATATTATTAGATATTTATGTTCCCTTTTTTGGAGTTAGGGGTCTGGGGGTATTAGAAATAATCCTGTAGTGAATATCTGTGTATACATCTTTGACTATTTCCTAAGATTAAAGTCTTAGAAGTAAAATTGCTGGTTTAGTTTATCTGAAGGCTTTTGATTGCCAAATCATCCTATAAAATATTTTGTCAAAATATTCTAGCACCAGAATAATATGAGTCCCCATTTCCTTGTACCATCACCAGATAATAATAAATAGTGTAATTTTAAAACATTTTGGCAATTTTATTATTTTAATGTAAGCATTTTTTTGATTATCAGTTAGGTTGAACAAGTTTTAATCAGTGAATTGCTGCTTCTTTATATCAGATAAATCACTCTTATGTGAAATAAGACTCAAGGAAAAGCCTAAAATTTTAAAGGAAAAATGAAAATTACATGGTATTCAATGTTCTCAATCAGAAACCAAAGCAAAATTTGAAGAGTTTTTATTGTGAAATCTAGAGTTATCTTAAATATATTTGCTTTAAATTAAAGTTAATAGAAGACAAAAATTTAAGCACTCTGAAAAATGGGTTGGCTTTTATGTCTTCCTGGTATACATAACTTTGAATTCATGTCTATAAGTGCACTTTGTGAACTAGCCATAAAAGTTTAAAACACAAAGGCATATCTAGACCATCATTTAATCTCATTTCATATCTAGACATTTATTGAACACTGTATCAGCTGGGCTCCCAATAGTGAACAGATAGTATACACATAGCATAGTTTGAGGAGGTTTTATTTACAAAAGACTATAATTATATTAAAAAACACCCCTATAATTATAAAGAGAGGGTAGAATGGAATAGTAAGGGATAGCATAGGAACTGGGGCTGGCATGAGCAGCGCTGCTCTGCCCCCAGTCTTAGAAGAAGACAGAGTTAGTTGTATAAAGCAGACCACCCTGAGAGATCACTGATCTTTCGTAGCCATTCCACAGCAACTTCACAGAGGAGATGCTAGGGAATGAATAAATTCTCCCACAACAGGGGCCTGCAGGACCTCACCCACACTCTCTAGCCTCATCTCCTACCGTTCTCTCCCCATGTCTCTTTTCATGCCGCAGTCCCTCACTTCACTCTGATCTCTGTCCAAATGTTACCCCCTCAGAGAGGCCTTTTCTGATATGCAAAGTGACCAGAAGAGACCTGTCGTCCTTCCCCCAACTCCTTACCCTGATTTACTTTACTTTAAAATCCTCATTGCCACCTGACACGGTACCTATTTGCTTATTTCTCCACTGACCATCTATTGTCTCACATCATGAGGGCATGGACTTTGTTGTCTATGCCGTGTGCATCCCTATCTTCAGTGCTTAGAACAGTGCCTGGTTCATAGTAGGTGCTCAGTTAACCCTTTTCATTTTTGCAAAAATTCTTAGTAAACTGCCATGTACCATAGAAACATGAAATATTATCATAATATTGCATAAATACACACCTATTTTTGGACTATCCTGTTTTCACGTATGTGCCTTTATTAGCACAAGTAACTCATTTTATATCTAATTGTATTTCTTATAGATTCTACCTCCAGTATATATTTCTAACCTATCCATTTCTCTCCATCTTTACTAATATCATTCAAGGCTAACTTGCCGTTTCCCACTTGAACAAAACAATAGCCAACTGGTCTCCCAGCTCTGCTCTTGCATCTTTCAATCTTTCCATCCACAGCAGCAAAAGCAGGCTTTTAAAAAGCTGGCATCTTCTCCCTGCTTAAAATGCTTCAAAGGCTTCCTTTTGCTCTCATGAAAGATTTTAACATCTTTAGCCTAACCTAGAAGGAACTACACAATCTCATCCACCAGCCCTATACCCCCCATTCTCACACTTACAAAGCTGTGGACACTCTGGCTTTTTTTTTTTATTATTGGGGAAGGGGAACAGACAAGTTGCTGTCCTTTGTTCTTCAGTCTAGTTGTGGAGGACGTCGCTTCACTGGCCCATGTTGGTATTATCACTGAGCTCTTCCCGGGCGAGGCAGTTGCTCGCCAGCCATTGGACAGCTGTTCATGGCAACCCATGGCAGCTCACGAAAGATCACGGCAGCCCACTGCAGCCCCACTGCAGCCTATGCCATCGCCAGTGACTCATGGCAGCCCAGCTCCAGGTCCAGCTATTGTTCACCATCTTAGCTGTAGAGGGCACAGTGTCACTGGCCTTCATGTGGGATTCGAACCAAGGCCCCGCTGCTTAGAGCTCGCATCCCAAGCCAACTCCTAACCAATGTGCCACTCGGCTGGCCCTGGCTTTTTGTTTTTTGAACATCCTGAGCTCCTTCCTGCCTGAGAGCACCTACAGGTCTCCACTACCCACACTCCCCATCTCTTTCCTGTTTAACTTCTACTCAATCTTCACATCTCAGCCTAAAGTTGCCTTCTTCAGGAAGGGCTTCCCTGACTCCCTCTATCATAAACTCTTAGAGCACTTTGTAATGTTACTTCTTAAGGTTTTTACAATTGCAGTTATATCATTATTTGTGTGACAATTTGTGTAGCCTGTCGTCCCCACTAGACTGTAAACTTTATGGACATGGAGCTATGCCTATTTTGTTCCTGCTGTCACCAACAGCTAAAATCATGTTTGAAATATACTGACTTAATTTCAGTGTTTCTCTTTTGAATAAGTAATATGATTTATGTCTTTAAAGGTCTTACCTTTAATATTTCAAAATGTAGTGTCATTGTATGTGAAAATGGCATTTAAAACTCAAGCTTATGTATCAACTGCTTCTATCGCCTAGCACAGCAACTCTTATTAATAGACCTAGAAGAATCATTTTTGAAGAATTCATGAATGTCCCATAATGTGAGACGTATTCTTCATGTCTAGTCAGATTCCTGGCTCCTCGGGTAAGTGGCAGAAGCACATGGCCCAGGTCTTCACACAAAGTGAAAGTATGCCGACTGGAGCAACGTTATTTTTCTTATAACATTCTTTTGTCATCTTAATATCAGATAATGGCATCAAACAATTTTCCTGGTTGAAATGGGATTCTGAACTTCATAGGTAGCGAGAAAGGGTCCCAGGGCTGCTGTTAACTCATGTAACTCATTGGTGGCTTAGAAAAAGGCCCCCCTTCCTCAGGATACTTTACCTCATCCTGTTTGCACTTGTTCTAATATACTACTGATTTTGTTGAAATGTTATTGCCAAAATTGTTCTAGTCATTGCACGGGTTATAACATTTACAATGTGAATGGCGCCTCTGGGTGGTGCCAATGCACCTGCCCAAATGTCCGTGAAAGCCCTGGGAGGTGTACCAGATGTGGAACATGACACTGAAAGTGTGTCACCCATTGCGTACTGGTGCAGTGGTTTTTCTTCACCAGTGATACAACGCACAGTAAAAGTCTTTCTTTATGCTCATTGGGAATTTTCTGAAGACTGTAACCACACTGATAGACCTTAAATATTTGATTTCCCTCGTCTCATTTCTTCTTCTCAAACCCCATCAGTTTTGCTCAATTCCATTTTGTCCCATGTCACTCTGACTGATCTCTCACTTCACTTTTATGATAGACCTTTAAATTTATGCTTTAAATTCATCCTGGAGGTTATCGTCTCACCAGACTTGAGGAAACAACAAACAACTCAGGTAGTCTTCCTGGAGAACTTAGAGTTAACATGTAATTAAATTTTAAAGTAGCTGTTTTGTTGGCATGAATTTTCTCAATGGCAATGAATTTTATCCTCTCATCCATTATTTCCTAAAGTGTTATTCTGTAGGATACTAAGAGGAGTAGGTTGGAAAAACTATTCTATGCAGTAAAAATAAGGCAACTGCCTGTGCATCACATTTAACGTGTTTTGTCAGTTTTTTAAATGTTTGGTTTTTTTAAAAGATTTTATTGGGGAATCAGGGGAAGGGGAACAGACAAGTTGCTGTTGTTTTGTTCTTCAGTCTAGTTGTGGAGGATGTTGCTTCACTGGCCCAAGTTGGCACCATCATTGCGCTCTTCCCAGGCGAGGCAGATCAGTCGCAGGCTTCTGAATGGCCACTCACAGTGGCTGCTGGACACTCATGCTGGCTGCTGGCTATGCACGGTAGCCCATGGCAACACACTGCAGCAGGGGACTGCAGCCCACGCTGTCGCTGGTGAACCACGGCAGCCCAGCTCCATCGCATCTTAACTGTAGAGGGCAGTGTCACTGGCCCTCATATGTGGGATCTGAACCGGGGCCCTCTGGCATCCCAAGCCAGTTCTTAACCAATACGCCACTCGGCCGGCCCTAAATGTTTGGTTTTTTTAAGTAGATTTTACCTAGCTCTTTAATTAAGTTACTGTGTATCTGAATTTGAAGTGTTTGAAAATTTAACCATAAATTTTTTGCAACACCCATTAACAAAACCCTGAGAAATGTTCTGCAGAACACAGGTTTTGGAAATGTTGCTTTATTGATTAGTCCATTTGTGTGAGCTCTTGGAGAACTGGGTACTGAAGTGGAAAGGCACCAACTGACAAATGGGAGATCTGGTTTCCAGACCTTCTTTCTATTAAGTAGTTATATACCTTGGGCAATGAACTAAATCTTTCCAGGTTCAGTTTTCTTCTTGTTGAATGTTTGCCAAAAATGTGGCAAGTCAAGATTGTTATTAAGCCATATACTTGGCTGCCATAACAGGGTATCAAACACTGAGTGGCTTAAAACAGAAATTTATTGTCTCACAGTTCTGGGGACTAGAAGTCCAAAATCAAGTTTTCAGCAGGGCCATGATCTCTGCGGGCTCTAGGGAGGAATCTTTCCTTGTCTCTTCTAGCTTCTGGTGTTTTCTGGCAGTCCTTGGTGTTATAGATGCATCACTTCAGTCACATTGCCATTTTCTCCCTGTGTGTCTTGGCATTGTCATCCCTCTGTGTCTGTCTTTGTCCAAATGTTCCCTTTATATAAGGACACCAGTCATATTGGATTAAGTCTCATCCTAATGACCTCATTTTAACTTGATCACCACCTATTTCCAAGTAAGATCACATTCTGAAGTACTGGGGTTTAGAATTTCAACAGTATCTTTTTTGAGGGGACAATTCAATCCATAACAAACAGCCACCAACAAACTGCTTTTTCATCTGAAATATATTAAATTTGCATCTTCTTCCTTTGTCAGGAATAACACTTGCTCCCCAAACCTACGCTCCTCACTCTAGCCAGCTTTCCACTTGTCTGCTTTGCCGATCTCTGGGCCAGCCTAAGACTCAGCTGTACACTGTATGGTCCCTGTACCAGCAGCATGGGTGTCATATAGGAGCTTGTTAAAAATAGAGACTCTTAGACCTCATTTTGAACCTCTTGAATAAGAATCTGCATTTTAAAAGATCACCAGGGGTTTCATATGTACATTAAGTTTTAGAAGCACTGTATTGAAGATTTAATTCCCATGGGATCAGAGGACCCCTAAGGCTGAAGTAGAAAATTGCCCCTTCCCTTAAACCTCATATGACCCCAAGAAAAGGAATGGGTGCTTCAGATATTCTCTGCTGCTGCCTTCCCGCTTTCTTGTCATCTGCTCCTGTGACCTATCCTGGCTGTGTGGACCCCTATTCATAACACCTGGCTCGACTCATGTCTTGGTATGTACCTTTCTCATCAGTCCTTCCTAAGTCTTTCTTCTTTTCTGGCTACCCACCTTGCACTTATGTCCTGCTACTGCTGCCTAAGTCCCAGCATGCTATAAATAATTATAAGTGCCACTACGCCTGAAGTACAAGGAGTTATAACAACACAAGTTGAAGACAATCAAACAGAAGCATTATCGTATCCTCAAATGACAACAGAATGTTGGTCTCATTAGTTTCAGAACGTGTATGATAACTCCTTCCCCATTACTAATATAATTCACAAAGCTGAAACAGAAGCTGCCCACCAGCTGGGAAAGTGTGTGATGTAAAGAAAAATCAAAATATTATGATATTGAAGTTATAAAAATATGTACATAATTATGTTGGCTCTATTTTGCACTGGATTCTCTCCGAGATAGAAAATGAAATTGCCTCCCTTTGATAAAAAAGTAAAATTCTATTTAGACAGGTTACCACATGTAATAAAATTCAGTTAAATAAAAATAAAGTGACTGACACAAAAGAAATGAGCACAGGACACATGTCATTTTTATTCTATGTGCAAATTCTAATTAATAAAGGGAAAAGGGAGGAACACTAAATTTATTATACATCATCATTATTTAAGTAAAGTGTTAATTTAAATAAAATATTAGTATAAATTTCCAACTTATCTTTTACTCACTACATTAAGATAAAATTTTACCATCTGCATATGAAAAAGGTGCATTTTTTTCCTATTGTTATTAACATGTGAATCTTTATGTCTCATAGAGCTGGAATTTTTTTTAAACCAGGAATAGTTATTGCCCATTTTTATCCCTATATTTTCTACAAAACCAAATAATGTTTTACAGTTAAAGGTATGTTTCCACTATCTATATGCAATCACATGAAATTGTTTAGCTTTATTTTAAAAATCTGTTTCTGGCTCTTTTTCCCAAATCAATTTTTTTTTTAAATGTGAATAAGGTTTGAAAGGGAGTTATTTGCCTGAAACTTGATTCTCAACAGCCCTTATTGATGACACCCAGTTAGATTGAGATATTGAGATTCAAATGGGAAATACTCAACAACAAATACTATCTTTTTTATATAATACGTGTCATGCTCTTCCATTAAATGTGTTTTTTTTTTCTAGGCATACTAGAAAGAAAACATTTATGACCAGGAAAGTGTGTGTGCTGAGAAACAGGACAGGCTAGAAGGACATTGACATTATACACTTAGGCAATGATCGACTCAGACGAGATAAAACTCAGTGTTTCTTGTTCTGCTAATAAATCTCTTCTATGGCTCTAAGAACTTAATTAACCTCTGGATCTCATTTTCTATCTATACAGGTAAGCCTGTACTTAGGACAGAAAGGTACATTTGATGTGAAATATGGAAATGAGTTAATAGAGACAATTTAAGTAAAAATACTTCCCTATTCATTCGCTTAGGCATTAAAAAAACAGTTTGAACACCTATGTATTTCTAGGCAACATCACTGACTTGAGGAACTAACTCTCAATATAAGGACTTTATCACACACTTGGAACCGAGAGCAGTGTTGGGCAGGAGAAAATCTTATGAGATGCAGTCAGAAGACCAGGCTTAACTCTTATTAGCTGGGTGAACCTAGGTTTATCACCTAATGCTTCCACCTTAGTTTTCTCGTTTGAAAAATGAAACCATATTCTTATCTGCCTGGAAAAGAGAACTATGAATTGAAAGTGCTATACAAACATTAGTTAATACGTTTATTAACTTATAGAAACTTAACAGGTCAAAACTTTGTTGCCAAACTATCAACTAAAGCAATGGCTGTAGTGCGTTAAACCTTACCATACAGTTAAAAACATACAGGATGGGGGCCGGCCGAGTGGCGCGATGGTTAAGAGCTGGCTTGGGATGCCAGAGGGCCCCGGTTCGGATCCCACATATGAGGGCCAGTGACACTGC
>NW_017731929.1:1027264-1055394 GCF_001890085.2 Hipposideros armiger | reverse complement strand
GTGAGCGGCCAGCAGCCAGCGTGAGCTGCCAGCAGCCGCAGTGAGCGGCCGTCCAGAAGCCGGCGACTGATCTGCCTCGCCCCGGGGAACAGCGCAATGATGGTGCCAACTTGGGCCAGTGAAGCAACGTCCTCCACAACTAGACTAAAGAACAAAACAACAGCAACTTGTCTGTTCCCCTTCCCCCAATTCCCCAGTGCTGTTCCCATCCCCCAATTAAAAAACAAATTTTTAAAAACAAAAACCATACAGGATGGAAGGTAAGAATTACTGTGAATACATTGCACATAAAATATGATATGAAAATTCTTAACTATAATTTATCTTCTCAACTCCAACGTACAATTTGCCCAAAATCTGGGCAACCACTCATCTCTAACTACAAAGCCCTTCAGATAAAAGGTTCTCTGTGAATTCAAAGTAATATTGCTGACAAGGTTTTATCATCAACTCTCAATCTACAGACTAGGTGAACAGCCTGGGATAATACAGGTTCTCTTTAGTAAATACAATTATTTTGCATGAATATTGCTTCCACAAGAACCAGGATCTATCTGCTTATTGTACAGGCAAAGATAAATAAGCTCCTACATCCAGAGGTCTGTTGTATGCTCTGAATGCCCCCTTATGGGCTCTGACTGGACCTGAAAAGTATCCTCAGGACGCAGGTTTACAAGTAAGGTGGGAAGAGGGATGGAGAAGCTCTGACATGGAAAGGGTGTCCCAAGTAAAAGAGGTTAGAGGAGCTACCAAATCACAGGTTACAATCCATTCTTAACTGAAAAGGGTTCCTGGATCCAATTCCTATGTGTGGACGCTTCCCCTCTACCAACAAGCAATTCTCCGATGTCAGCAGGGCATCTGAGATTTCAACTCAGTCCTGACACTATTTACCTGGACAAAGAGTTAGCTTACACAGGTAAAGGCCTCAGTACTACAAGATGGCTCTCCACTTCAGATGCCAGTAGCAAGCCCAGGTTGTTACCTGTGTTTCTGACCAACTGGCTACAAATCAGAGGTTCCCACAACTCCCTCCTTGGGTTTGATTAATTTATTCACGGAACACAGAAAAACCCGTTTACTTATTAGATTACCGACTTATTACAAAGAATATTAAAGGGTACAGAACAACAACCAAATGAAGAGATACATAGGGTGAGGTCCCCAAAGAAGGCGCTTTTGTCCTTGTGGAACTTGGGGCCTGGCACAATGGCACATTGAAATGTTCTGGTTCCTCAGTGTAGAAGCTCCCTCCAAGATGGTTGACAAACTTGTCCTTTTGGGATTTTAAGGAGGCTTCATAGCGAAGTATGACTGACTAAGTCATTGGCCATTGGCAATTGATTCAACCTCAAGTCGCTCTCCATTTCCCCCAAATCAGGGGGTAGGACTGAAAGTTCCAATTCACTAACCACAAAGTTGACTCCTATTGGCAACCAGCCCCCACCATTGGGTGGAGTCCCGAAAGTCACCTCATTAACATAACAAGAGACACCATTGTTGTTGTCATCACTTAAGAAGCTGAGAGCCAGGAAATGTGGATGAAGACCAAATACACCTGAGAAATATATTCTGGTCATCTGAATGACCAAATATACATACATATCTTGATCTATACCTCTCTCTCTCTCTCTCTCTCTCTCTCTCTCTCGCTCTCGCTCTCGCTCTCGCTCTCGCTCTCGCTCTCGCTCTCGCTCTCGCTCTCGCTCTCGCTCTCGCTCTCGCTCTCGCTCTCGCTCTCTCTCTCTCTCCATATATATATGTATATGATATATATGATCATATATAAGATTATATATCTTATATCATATATATATATATATATTTCTTATAAATCATGGTATCACAGTGACCTTATGCAAAATGTAATCATGTTTCTGCTCCTCAGTTTTCTCAATGATAAAACATTAGTAATAATGGCCTCTGAGGATCATTCAGAGGGGTAAATGAAATGATAAGTAAGGACTGAGCACAATGCCTGCTATTGTATATAACAGCTGCTTTATAAAACAGCTGTGTTTCGTCATCATCATCATCTGACTCTCTCTAACTTTCTCTAGGATCAGATGCCCCGGGGCTGCCCTCCTTCCAGAACTCTGCATTAAAGCTGAGCCTGAAGCCAGTTTTTCTTGTTGCCAGGATAATGACTTTAATTAATGTTCTAAATCTCTCAAAGAGAATCTCATGTTATTTGTTATCTACTGAGTCTCTCAGGCACTGTAGGCCTTTACCCTCTGTCATAGGGAAACATGTGCCCATTTTTTTTCTCTCTTCTTTCAATTAAAAGAATATATATATTTGCCGCTTTTATGACTCTGTTTTCTCTGTCACAAACTAGTTATGTGTCTTTTGGATGATTTTAATGTTATTCCATCTTCTTAGTCTTGCCATTTTACCATGAATGAAAATTCTACCTTTTGCAACCAGCCTATATCTTCCTAATTTGAATTTCTTTTGGAATAATTCTTAAATCAGCCCCTGGTTTTTCTTTATAAACAATTAAATACAATAGAGCACAGATTTTTTTCCTTTTAATATTTAGAAAAATGTTTCTTGTAGAAGCTAGTGATTTAATAAAATATTTGCATTTTACTTAAGTAGTCTTTGTTTATATCGTCTTCCTGTACTCTAATATTAAGAGGTGATTATAAATATCACCACTATTAGTATTTTGATTAATTACAGAAATTATAAAAATAGTATATATTCTCATTTTTGTGTCCCGTCTAGACTAAACAGTAAAATTTTGAATGAATAAAGGATATTTATGAAGGAAAAACATCTCAATAGTAATGTTTATTTACAGTTGAGAACTTATAAAAATATAAAGTGAAGCTACATCAAGAAAAAAAATCTAAGCAAGAAAGTTTGAGGTTACTCTTCACATCATAATGATGATTTAAATACCACAACCAGTGGCCTTATCTGAAAGCATGAATACTGTATGTTTTCTACAGATAATGTGCCTATAACAGACAAGAACATTTATTCTGCTAGAGAATTCTGCAGTTTAAATACTAAAAGAGAAAACTCTAGTATCATAATTTTCCTTCCAGAATCTTTTGCTTATAGGACACTTAGAGATAATTCTTTGAAAATAGTACGATTAAATGATATGCAAAGAAGAATAAATGTTAGGTTATTGAGAAAAGACATCCCACTAAGAAAACACTTGTGAGGGTCTTGCTGCACTTTGAGGGGAAATTTTAAACTTGCAGTGTATAGGTGGATGATAGCTACCATAAAAACAGTAAAAAGTATGAGCTAAAGAGAAGGAATTTACTGGACTCATTTACTGAAATCAGTCCACTTATACAGCCTTCAAAATGAAGATAATCCAGAATTTATTTACCAGGCTATAAATGGTAAGGCATCTATGACTGAAAGCTTCTTTTAGTATAGTAATGTTATTAGTGGTAACTATATTAATTATAAAATAACAGAACATAGCATGATTAGTTTTCAAGATACTGTTTTCATTTGTTATGAAGTAGATAAACATAAGGCTACTGTGGTGAAAATTTTCCAAATAGAGTCATGGAAAACCCCGAAAATTCAAGCAAAAGGATTTCCTGTCACACAAAAAGGATGGAGAAGAAAAGAGAGATTGTTTGCAATCCAGTCAGCAAATCATGAAAACAGCGAACAATTACTAAGAGCCTGCTATTATACATGATGAAAAAACGGTAGATCTTTACAAAAAATCCTATGAGATAGATGCTGTTATTATGCTTATTTACAGATGAGGAAACTGAGGCACAGAGAAGTACTGCAACTTGCTTAATGCCATATACTTTGCTAATGACCGGTACGGGATTTGAATTCTGGCAGCCTGCACTTAAAGCCTAGACTCTTAAATTCTACAGTACACTGTTTCCCAGAGAGCAAAACTCCAAAGTACTGTTCATTCTGAAAACGATAAATGTTTAGACATCAGTGCACAACATGCAACATTTTCTGTAACCTACTCAATTCAGTTACCAGCATTAACAATTCTATTTTAAGAAATCCCAGTTTGCATTAATTAGATTTGGTTTTTCAATTTGCCTGTGCTGAATGTCTCCAGCCTCAGGACACACCATGACTATTGTGTGGAGCAGTAATAAATATTTAGAACAACTGGAAGAGCCAATATGCAGGGAAGTTTTCAGGCTTTGCCTGGAAGGAGTCTCCCCATGTTGTCTCGGACCCAGTGGTCCCAGGCAGCAACTACTCTGCTGTGCTTCTACATTGGGCCAAATCTCCACTGAGATAAAAAAAACTGTGCAGACAGTTACTGTGCCTTCAGTGGACTCAATTTTACTTAAATACAAAAATTCATTTTTGGCAGAACAAGAAGTCCAAAGGTAGGGGTGCTCCAGGGTTAAATTCAGTTGTTCAACACGATCATTAAGGGTGCAGGTTTCTCCCATTTTGTCACTCTGCCATCCATAGCGAATCAGCTTTGTCTTGTTACAAGGTAAGAGTTATAGCCAGTCTGATATGTCCAGAGGAAGAGAAAACCATCTTTTGTAGAAGACCTTTTCTCATGTTTAATTACTAGGTGACATGTCCACTCTAGGCCAACACTGGCTAGGGGAATGGAGCAGCTACGATTGACTGAACCCCTTATAACTGGAGAAAGAACCCCTCTCTTTGGTCACTTGGAAGAAGGATTAACACCCAAACACCTTGGTCTTCCAGCAAGGAAAAGGGGAAAGGATTATAGATGAGCCGCCAACAACGTGCACTACGGGAAGATCCACTACTCATTGTGAAACTGTTCACTTTCAAGTTAAAAAGTGGGAAAAAAAGGTATATTCAATTCCAACAGGTATACTCATAATACTTACTGTCTGTCTTTCTGGCTATGGGAAAGGTTCATTGGTCTTTTCTGCATTCAGAGACATTTTTCATATTCCTAGTTTTAACTGAACTCCAAATTCTTCAACTTTGCAGGAAAAATATTATGCAAATATGACACTCAGAGGAAACAGAAGTATGATGCACCAACCAATACTGTAGTGACTGAAGAGGAGGAGAACTGAAGTTGCTTAATAGGTGGATTCATTTCCAATGTAAGTTCAAATTTCTATCCCAGACAGGGACAGGAGAATGATGGGAAAAGCGCAGAGAATTTGGTATTTCTAGGACTTAAGTCTTGGTCCACTTTTTTCTAGGTGTGTGCTCTTAGTTGGCACACTATTAATTTCCCTTTCTCCATCAGTAAAACAGGAATAATAAAAATCTACTACAGGTTTGTCATGAAGCTGAAATGAGATATTTTATGAAAGCACATCATCAGTTAGGAATACTTTCAGCTGCAAGTAACAGAATATCAAAATTCCAACACTTTAAATAAATAGGAATTTGTTTGTTTGTTTGTTTGTTTTCTCATAACAAGACATCTACAGATAGGTAAGCAGGTGTAGCAACTCCATGACATCATCAATGTCTCAGGGTTCTTTTATCTTTCCTCTTTACCTTCCTTAGCAAGTTGGCTAATTGTTTCAGCATGGCTGCTGCATCCCTAGATATCATTCCCAAGTTCCACGCAGAAAGTAGGGAGAAGTATGCATGGGCTTTGTCTGTTTCCTTCTTCTCAGAACTCTCTCAGCAGACTTTCACTTATATCTATAATAACAGTCTCCAGAAGTGAGCTTGACTACATCTATCTGCAAGGGAAGTTAAACAAGTATGTGGCTTTTCAGCTTCTACAGTGGAAAAGAGCCAGGGAGAGAAAGAGATGGGATCAGATAATCACAGAGTCTTCCACGAACATTTTGTAAAGTGGTAACTCTGGGTAAATGTTAATTACTAGTGTTCTAGTTGAAAGTTTCCTGAAAGTAAATCAGTCACTAAATATATAGTGGATGAGAACTAGTAAAATATAAGAGAAGAAGAGGAAGTTAAAAATGCTTATTTAGAGGGATGCCTAGTTTCTACTGTATCACTGCGGTAAACTGGTCATAACTGTTCACCTTTCTTACAGGAAAGCATGTCCAAAGAGGCCTTCAAATGAAATGCCATAAAAAGCATGAATTAATTTTGCATCATTTCCTACTCTTATCATCGTGTTTTACAAGCTGATGAAAGCATGTGTGCCTTTACCCACCCCCTTTTTAGTATCTGTCAGTAGAATGGAGTGTCAAAAAGGACTTACAGTACCTAAAACATTTAGAAATTAAAATAGCATGCCATGGTACCATAACCTTTTCAATATGCTGGATTTTCAATTGTGCAGCCATTCCTCTTGTCCTTTTTCCTGACTTCTTTATGAACGGAAAAGGTGAATTGGCATCTAAAGTACGGAGTACTCACAGGAACAAAACAGCACATCATTAAAACAATTCGGAGGCAATCCCACATTGCTTCGGAGTGGCAGGGGAACAAAAGAGGGTAACTTTATTAATTGTGACAACACCAGAGAATGGATTTAGAACCGTGCCTCACCAATTTTCCTCTAGTGTGTTCTGTAGGTACCTGGGTCTGCATATCAGCATCTATTCATAATCAAAATATGACCCTGCCTATTCAAAAGAATAAAAACTAATAAATCCCCTGATGGTATTGCTTCCCTGCTTCTCCGTAGGAAAACGGCTGCTTCAGTGTCATTATGGTTCCATACATCAAGGAAGCCTTCTGGGGATGCCCAAGCCCCTCTTTTGGGTTGCCCTAGCACTCTGCATGTGTTCTCATGCAGAAATTACCACATGGTATTGCACGCTTCTATTTACCCACTTGGTCTCCCACATGAGAGTGATTTCCTGAAGGGCACCTAGCACATGCCTGAAACACAGGAGGAATTCATGAAATGTTGGCTGAATAAGTTCCACCCTGTGCCAAGGAGTAGGCCACATCTTTAACCGAGAGGCCCTCTCTCCTGCTGGTCCGCGGTTCTCCATCTCACAAAAAACTTGAGTAAACAGCAGGACTATGCGCTGTGTGACTGCCTGCTCTAGCATTTCCAAGCTTTATCCCAAAGCTGAATCGGTACAGATCTCCTCTAAACTACAGAAAACTGGGATGACTGGCTAAAAATCCCACAGATGCAAGCAGCTCCAAGGCCACTCTTTTACTTTCTTTGAGTAAAAGAGGAGGCAGGTATCATTCTTAGATAATACTGGTAATTTCAGAAATCAAAATAAAATTTAACAGCCCAGGGCCTCACATTTGTATTTGTATCCTTCTCCCTTCTGGCTTCATCCTCCAGAGCTGGGTGGCTCCAGAAACCAAGACAAGGATGACCAGGAAGAGTCATCTCAAGACAGGTGTTTGCACAGCCACACCTGAACAGTGTCTGTGCAGAGTTGGTGCTGGCACATGGAACTACATATTTAGCGGAGGCTTAAAAAAATCCATTATTTTTCTATCTTATTCTGTTAAAGACAAAAAAAGAAAAATGGGATGGGTAGGCTCTAACACATATGACAGTGAATGATAAAGCATATTATATTGGCTAAGAGTGAGGCCTGTGGAATGGAAGGATCCACATTCAAATCCTAGAGCTGCCGCTTTGCAGCTATGTGACCTGAGTTACTTAATTTCTCTAATCCTTGGTTTCCATAGATGCAAAATGGAGATAATGATAGTATCTAAAGCACATGGAGTTGTCAGGAGAATGAAATGTGATGTTCAGGGCTTGGCTATTGGTGAGTTCTCAATCAGCATTAGCTACTATTATGCGACAATAGTCTGTCGTTGCTTTTCTAGGAGGCTGAACATTTAGAGTAGAGAGCGTGCAAGGTTCAGGAGACCTGAGCTATAGACTCAACTCTGACAAACCAGACACGGTGCTGGCCAGTTCTTAGGGCCTCAGTTTTCTCATCTAATAGAAGGGTTTGGATGAATCCTCTACCTGATTGTTTGTGGAGACTCTGGCTTCTAGCAACCAGTGTAAAACAATCTCAACACTTTTTTGAGTATTTTCCATGAGATTGAGTGTGTCAAACATCAGTTTCCTGGGAGCATCCCTCAACAGGTACAGGCTTTAAGCCTGTATGAGGTTCATGCTTACATAAAAAGATAGTATATATCCAAAGCATAGCTGTGTGTCCTCCATGCCAGCCCACAAATGATCACAGGGGACACTGAAAACAGCTGTTATAATGCTCCAACCTCTCCACAGCCCTGAAAGCCACTCTTTTTTAGGTTTCTGGACCCATTTCCAGAGTGTTTATGTGGTGGTGGGGTAGGGGAGGGCAGGACAGGGAGTTCTCATACAATACCAAGCGAATCTTGGACATCAAATGGGTATTCGAGAATTCAACTCAGTTCTGACATTATCTACCCACAGATAGCATCAGATTCCACAGGTTAAGTAAGGGCCCAGTCCTATAAGACTCCACCCACCACTCCTACTTCAGATACCAGTCATAAGTTCTTTCCTGGGCTCTGACTGACTAATAGTTAGAGATCAGAGGTTCCCACAGCCCCCTCCCTGGACTTCAGGTGCCAGTCACAAGTCCAGGTTGTTACCTAAACTTCTGACTGACTGCTATAGTCAGAAGTTCCCATGAACCCCCCTTCTTAGGTTTGATTACTGTGCTAGAGCAGCTCATAAAACTCAAGGAAACACTTACCTATGTTTACCAGTTTATTAAAGGATATGATTGAGGACACAGATGAGCATCCAGGTAACAGAAATGCATCGGGCAAGGTATGTGGGAAGGGGCGCAGAGCTTCCAGGCCCTCTCTGGGCGTGCCACTCTCCCGAGCACCTGCATGTGTTCACCAACCCGGAATCTCTCCGAACACAGTCCTTTGGGATTTTATGGAGGCTTCATTACACAGGCATGATGGATGAAATCGTTAGCAATGATTTAACCTCCAGCCCCTTTCCCCTCCCCAGAGGTCATGGCAGGGAGGGAAAGTTCTAATCCTCTAATCACTTGGTTGGTTCTCCTGGCAACCAGCCCCCAACCCTAGGTGCTTTCTAAAAGTTGCCTCATTGACATAACAAAGGACACACTTTTTGGCTCTCCTTTCCTAGGAAATTACGCACAAAGGTTTTAGGAGACCTATGCCAGAACTGGGACCCAAACCATATATATTTCTTATTATATATCACAATATCACAGCCACTTAATTCCTCTCAACCTCAAATACCTAATATCCTTAGTCACTGCCCAAGGACACCTTTCTGGTAATGCTTTGCCCCTCTAACATTCATTCTAATAGTGCTTTGTTCTTTTTTCCCAGATCCAATCTCCCATGCTTCCCCACCAAACCCTTTTCTTGAGCCCTTTTCAACTCCTTTCCATGGCCCCAAATCATACCCTACATCTTCAGCTTCTTTAGGCAAACGTCCCTCCATCTTTTCACCTCCACAAACATTTGGCTATCACCTTATAAAATCACCTGTCCCGTAACCTTCTTGATTGGAGGCTTCGTTTTTACTCCCACACCCTGTGCAGCTCAGGATTGGGAAGTAGAGTCCGTAGTCCATTACTTCTGCCTCTGGTCTCTTATAAAGGAAAACGGTCTCTGTGACGGTCCTGACTACTAGGCATATTCTGTCTATGGCCTTTCCCTCACTCATTAACTGGTGATTTTGGCAACTAGCTCACTGTCTCCCTCTTCACCCCAATTCCTGCTACCATTCTTTGGAATCAAATGTGTATGTGGCTAGCTTGCCCAGCAGTTGGCCTCTCAGGTCCATGACTTCTGTTTGCTCAAACCGCTCCTTTCTAGCTGAGTCACTCAGTTCCATTTCACATCTTGTACCTCGTCATGACCTAAAATGTTGCCACTTCAGAAATCTCTAATTAAACCATCCTATGCTTCAATCACAGCTCCTTATTTTTAAAGATGGACTGTTCATTTACTTTTTTTATAATTGTCCACTTGACCCAAACAGCCAGGTCTTGACCCATCTACTTTCTCTTTACTCCCAGGCCTTCTCCTGTCTGAACCCCCTCTCAGTTAAGCTTAGGTTTCATGGTCCATAGTCTCGATCATTCTCTTGACAAACACCTAAAGTACTTTTGTTGCAACCATCTGACAAAATCCAACCCCCAGATAAATTCAGTCTGCTCTCGGCGCCTATGTTTGAACAACTGAGCACAGCTGTAGAAAAAAAAATCACACAACCAGTATAAACCCATGCTTTCTATCAATCAGGACAGACTAGGTTATGCTGCAGTAACAAACAAAACGAATCATGATGAAGCAAAGCAAAACATAAACAAGTGTCAAACCTCAAAGGCTTGCCACACGTTTTTCCTTGCATGTACTGCAAGTCCAGAATGGGTGGTCAGGATGCTGTGCTCATCTAGTCATTCAGGGACTCAGGGTGATGAAGGCTCCATCTGAGCTTGTGCTTCCACAGTCATGGCAGCAGGGGAAAGGGGTCATGGTGATATAAGTGCACTGGCTTTGAAAGGCTTCTGTATGTCTTCTATTGACCAGAGAAATTAAGGAATCCATACCTGAGTTCAAGGGGCTACAGAAATGCAATCTTACCATGTGCCAAGAAGGAGAAGAACCAAATAGGAGTAGTATTTATGAATAGTTGATGACTGCCACAGTCATCAATCTCAGCTGCTCCTGGCATTCTTAATGTTTCTCTGATGAGCTTGCTCTCTCCATGGCAACCGTTTTGAACTTCCTTTACTCTATTCCGCCTGTGACTCTGCTGCACTCTTGTGCTCCCACAGCTGTGTAAGTTGGAGAGAGATGAGACTGTCCAAGGAAGTGGCGGTGGGAATCTATCATCTACAGTTCCCTATCTGTAACATTGCCAAGCTTGCTTCAAGGCCAAGAAAGTGTACAAATGAACTAAGAACATACTCGAAAGTACTCTGAAAAGTGAAACATTATATATTATAATCACAAGATATTATCATTAATTATTTCAGAATACCTAACATGCAAAAAATGCAAAATGGGGATATTAATATTGCAGTGGTTTAGAATTTAAGCTCCACATGAGCTGACTCTTTTTGGTCTGTTCACTACTATATTCCCAAAGCCTACAATGTCCAACACATAGAAGGCACTCAGTAAATATTAATGAGTGATTAAGTTTTTATAAAATATGTAGTCTGATTTATAAGATAGCATCACTATTGTAGGGTGCTAAATATTTTTATCTAAGTTCACAGCATGGGGGATTGAGGAAGGGGAAAAACAAATTGCTGTCCTTTTGTTCTTCAATCTAGTTGTGGAGGATGTCGCTTCACTGGCTCATGTTGGTATTGTGATCATTGCGCTCTTCCTGGGTGAGGCAGATGGGTCACCGGCCATTGGATGGTCTCTCACGGTGGCTCACAGCAGCTCACACCGGCTGCAGGCCACTCATGCTGGCTGCCAGCCACTCACGGTAGCTTATGGCAGCCCACTGCAGCAGGGGCTGCAGCCTACACCGTTGCCGGTGACTCATGGCAGCCGAGCTCCAGGTAAAGCTGTTGTTCACCATCTTAGCTGTAGAGGGCAGTGTCACTGGCCCATGTGGGATCCGAATCGGCGGTCCTGCTGCTCAGAGCTTGCACTCCCAAGCCAACTCCCAACCAACGAGCCACTCAGCTGGCACTGTATGTAACTAATTGAATATTTTTTGTTTATCCAGTATAAAATTAGGACTGTGTGTTTGGAAGTGAAGAGGGCTGGTTGTCTCAAAGAAATAAGATCTAAAGTCCTCTTTAATGGCATTTTGAAAGTAAAGTTTTGATTGCTAAATTTTCCATATTCTCAATGCTGTTCACATTCATATGAGTTTTATATAAGCATAATAAAATACTGTCATTATTATGAATTTAAAATGCATTATTTAACATATGGCAAATGTTTGCCAAAAAATGTTTTCATTATATATTAGACAGGGAAAATGCATCATTTGATGTATGGCATGATAATTTAACAGGAAATAGTCATAATTGATCTTTTTTAATAAATTGGATGCCAATTCAGTATTTACTCAGCAAATTATCAGTCATTTTTAGTTTATATAAAATAGTACTTGTCTTCATTTTTTAAAGTTACATTAACAGTAGTATACATAAATAGCTTAGCAGTTACTATTTTTTTTTGCCTTGTAGATGCACTGCTTGCTAATATTTGTAAAAACTTAACGATTTTTGAGTTATTAATCTTTGAAAACATTTATAACTGTGGGCAATTTTTTCAACTTATGAAATTCAGAAAGCAAGTTCATGTCTTGAGCCTTTTTGTCCAAAACTCTTTTCACATATTATGGTTCTACTCAGAGTGGACATTTAAAGTGATGTTTAAAGTGATGTTCAAATCAGCAGCCGTCCTAAGAAGTCACATCCAGCAATGACACACACAAAACTGCTTGGTATTGCACAAGCAAAGCCTTGCACCTCACTGGAACCCTAGTTCACAGATGTCAAGTTAAGTTGGGTTTATTGTGTCACCAAATCCCCCAAAGGCTCAGGGTTCTCATAGTTCCCCATTCTTCCCCAGAGATCACTGAGATACTCCAGTACACCTGCTGAGGGCAGCATTTAATATCTCTTGGCTTTACCCTCCTTAACAAAATCATCTGTCTTAAGTTCTCTATCCTTAAGCCTTAGGAGATATTGTGTTCCTTAACTAACAAGCGAAATCAAATTGAGTTGTTAGTGAACACTTGTGTGTTTTCCTACAACAACTCAAAACATGTTTGAACATCTACTGTGTGCAAGAGATATACTAGGCTCTGGGTGTATATAAAATGAGTAAGAAAAAGATCCCCTTTAAGTATTTCTACCTGTAGAACAAGACAATATATAATTTTATTAGATTGTTAACATCTAACGAAAGGCAATTGAAAGTTAATGAGAAGATGTTATGGGCCAGTCATTGATCTGGGCTCTGTGTATACAAAAATAAGTAAGACCAATTCCATGCCTTCCAGGAACTCATGGTTCCATGGGGCAGAAATGGCAAATTGGTGCCTGCAGGCCCTCTGTTGCTTATACATTCCTTTTGTCTTTCATTGGCACAGTGCTTTAGCAAATTTGAGACTAACCTTGAAATTGTGAAACTTCACATAAAAATCTGACTTTCCAGTTTCTACAGGAAAAAAAATCACGAGATGTGGTACCATTAGTCCTGCATTCCTGGCACACTGATCCGACACTGAGTGACAGGCAGACTCCTCATTTGGGCAGGGTGAGAGTTTTACAGTTTGTCACAGTCCTCACCAGTCCCTTTTTTCTTCTTGACACTGAGATTGAGTCTTAGTGGCCATTTATCAATGAGTTTGAAAAATACTAGAGAAATATTTTTGGACCTATGTCTATATCAAAAGTGGGAAATGGAAGGCCCCAAAGGCCTTTGTAACTCATTTAAGTCATCTGCTTCACCTCTTTAATCATTTGAATTTGGGGACCCTGGTTTAGGGAGTGGGTATAAATTGCAAGACGGGAGGAAGAGCTAAAAGAAATTATACGGGGTAATGGGAAAGAGAGAGAGAGAGAGTGATAATTAGTGGGAAATCCAGGAAGGATTCTATCAGGCAGTGGCTTTGTGGGTACTGTGGGAAAGCTATCTTTATCAGCCAACTGACCAAAGGGAATTCCCCCAAGGACTGTAGGTGTGGGTCAAGGGAGAGGTGACAAAGCTGCCAGGAGTAGCTGCCATGGGAATCTGAGCCAACTGCTTTCATGAAGCTTATTTGTCTTCAAGGTTTGCTTGAGCACGATCTTTTTTTTTTTTTAAGATTTTTTTTTTTTAATTGGGGAATTGGAGGATGGGAACAGCGCTGGGGAATTGGGGGAAGGGGAACAGACAAGTTGCTGTCCTTTTGTTCTTCCGTCTATTTGTGGAGGACGTTGCTTCACTGGCCCAAGTTGGCACCATCATTGCTCTCTTCCCGGGCGAGGCAGATCAGTTGCCGGCTTCTGGACGGCCGCTCACTGCGGCTGCTGGCCGCTCATGTTGGCTGCTGGCTGCACACAGTAGCCCATGGCAACCCACTGCAGCAGGGGCTGCAGCCTACACCGTCGCCGGCAACTCACGGCAGCCCAGCTCCAGGTTGAGCTGTTGTTCAGCCTCTTAGCTGTGGAGGACAGTGTCACTGGCCCTCATATGTGGGATCTGTACCGGGGCCCTCTGGCGTCCCAAGCCAGTTCGTAACCAACGCACCACTCGGCCAGCCCGAGCACGATTTTGTTGAGGCTACTTTCACTTGATAATGGAGTGCTGCTGTCCATACCCAATCTGTGGCTCAGTGAATTCGACAACATCCAGTTTATGATGAGCATCTTAGGGTCAATGAACCATGTGCCATCATTCTGTCTCGACTTAGGTTCAGTTTTATTCCAAGAGTTATTTCTTAAAAGGATAAGGATGATCTGTGGAAGACAGTATGGTTTTGCTCTAAAATCCCAAGGGTTGCATTGTGATTTTCTTATCTGGATTTGTCAGAGGCTTAATACAGCATTTGCTTTGCAATGACTGGTCTTTATGAATTGATACAGAGAAAAAAGCATTTATTTGCCAGATCAATAGTGGAATACTTGATTCCAGAGGTTGCATTGATTTTCTCTAGAAAAGAGCACATTCATTTTTGGGAAAGCTAGGAGATTTTATAGTATATTCTTGTAATCGCATTGGGTCCTTCCTCAAATGGTCCCAGCCTTCCCTTCTTTTAAGGGACCCTGTTAACTAACTCAAACCTGAGAACTGGTGTGAGTCCATGACTGTCCACCCTGGCTATTTAAGTCATTTTATATATATATATATATATATATAAATTTTACAAATGAACTAAGACTTTATGAGACTGATAATCCATTTCAGTCAGTCCCAGGGACATGATGATCAAAAAGTCATCTCTGTGAATAAAACCATTTATATTAGGATTCTGAGCTATTGTTCAGTATAATAATCTTGGCTACCTTGTCTCTCTTGTGACTAAGTGCTATCAATTGGCCTGTGCAAATCTTGGCAGTCCTCCTGAATAGTGTTATATTATACTGTCATCCCTAATATGAAAAGGGACAGACACCATTGAAATTTTCAGCAATTCCGGCGCTCCCTTCAGTAATATATTTCTCAGTGTATTCATGGTGGGAGTGTCCTCTGGGCTCTCTCTGGGGCCATGGTAAGAGATAGATGAGCCAGTCACATACGATTGATCCATGCTAACAATTTTATCTTCCTAATCATTTGAATTCATATTATATCAATTTCACGTAATGAAGTCTACTGTTGGGTCCATCTTAGTCAACCAATTAAGCAGACTCTTTCTAGGGTTTTTCCCAGCCATTCAAACTAAACATTGAATCTAGAATATATGGTAATTTCACCCACACTAACAAATTTGCCTATACTCAAAATTATGTTTCTTTTTCTCTTGTCTAAAACCTTTAGATTCCATTACCACTAATGTTTTCCAGGTTTCTGATATCTCTCCAGGGTCTGTCAAGCTCTGACTTTAGTTATAAGTCTGGGGGCAATAATAGTGGTGAGGTGGGCCATGAAGGGAATCTCTATCCCTGTGCAAAGTAATTATTTTGGGATCTTTAAGCTAGGGCAGGGTAACGTCAAATGGGGAGGAAGGGCAGTTCGTTGGGATTTAGAAGTTCATGATTCTTGGAGTTACTGGAATCCACCCACATGTCCTCATTCCAATGTTTGCTCTTTCTCAATCAATGCTCTGACTTTTACATAAGAGAACCTAGCAAGTCTGTGAATTCCATTTGGGTTGTAATTATGCAACCTACAGGATAAAAAAATTTATACATTAGCCATATGGCTATAAGAGATATTTTTAGAGCAGTCTTAGAAGTTCTGTGGTTCTCTGATAGTGCCTTGAGCTGAGAATTTGAAATCCTAACCTTTTATTTAGAAGCAGCCTGCCTATACAATTGCCCTTACAGTACTTATTCCCTTTTAAAATCTTATTGTAATGGTAGTCTCTCAAAGGATTTTCTACAATAAACACTGCATTCCAGAAAACTTTAGATAATTATTTTGTCACTGCTTTTTATGGAGTACTGGTATCCCATTTTTCATTGGTGATAAAGTCTTAACTGCTTTCCAGTCTAAGGGGGTCAGGTAACTAATCTCAAATTCCTGTCTTTGAGTTTCTGCATCCTGGAACCACTTCTGGAACCAAACACTGTTGTCAGGGTTTTGCCAGGAAAGCACTTACCTCTTTAGCTTATAGCAGGAAGGAGATGATTAAATACAAAGGGAATTACAAATTTACAAGACTGTTGGGAGGACTAGGGCGATTAAGATTCATGGAAACATATTGCTGGCTTTAAGGAAATTTGGAAATCCAGGAACCACAGTAAGTGACTGGTGATTATAGCTGCTTGAAGTACCAAGGCAGGTAATTCACAAAAGCTCATTCAGAAGTATCTGCGAACTTCATGTATGCTGTCAACCCAGGAATCCACCAGCCACTGCTGAGGAAGGATAATGGCTGCCCTCTGTTCTGCCTTCCAAATTTTGTTCAAGATGCCCTTTACTGGCAGAATCTAAATGAGGCAGGGAAGGAATTAAACAATGTATTCCCCAGGCTTACAGGCCCTATAACATAAGGAAGAGTTTGGATGGGTGGCATTCATTCATGCTGAATATAAACAGTCAATATTTGGCACAGGATGTAACCATCAGCTTCTCAAAAAATATTTAAAATGTGCAACAAAAATTAATATGAGTGTTCAAACTTTTCCTATTGTTTTTTCATTAAGTAGAGGATTATAATTTTCCCACGATCTAATTCTTTTTTTCTCACCCTTCTGGGCCAGTTATTTTGAGCCTTTAAGATGAGACTAAGTAGGGAAGAGGTGGAGAGTTCAAGAATCTTGGACAGTGACTAGGGTGGGAACTTTTAGGGTGGCTGGAGAAAAAGGCACAAAATGCCTGCAAAATGAAAGCTTTGCATGGAAGGGGAAAATGGCTTTTAGAAACATTGCTGTGAATTATATGTTTAATTTATTGTGCTTGAGAAGCACAAGTAAAAGATTTTATTCATTTTGAAATTCTTTTGGTTGCTACATTTTGTTTTCATGTTTGTTTATAGTAGAGATTCTCCAAGTGTGTTCCACAGATCCCCGAGGGTTCCCAAGAGCCTTTCTGGGGTTCCATGAGGTCAAAATTATTTTTGTAATAATACAAAGACATTGTTTGACATTTTCAACATGATGAAATTTCTACTGATGTGCAAAAGCAATGGTGGGTCAAATTGCTGGCAATTTAGCAAGAATCAAGGTAGTGGCACCATGCTGCACTAGCCTAAGCATGTTCTTCACCACCATGCACTCGCATACAAAAATAAAATTAAAATGCCACTTTCATTTAGTAATGTCCTTGATGAAGCAGTAAAAATGATTATTTTATTAAATATTAATTTTGAGGATACCTCATTTTAATATCCTGTGGGGCAACATGAAAAGTACATATGTAAAGTGCTTCTACTGCATAGCAAAGTATGGTGCTGTTTTGAGGGAGAGCACTTCTAGCACTGAGTTTTCAGCTAAAGTAGCCAGTGTTTTTCAGAGAAAACCTTTTACTTGAAAGAACAACTGACAAACTATCATGACTCAGACTTGGCAGACATCCATTGGCAGACATGATCTTCAAATGAACAAAATGAGCCTGTCACTTCCAAGAAAATAGTTTACACGGTATACTGCCAATGATAAAATCCAAACTTTCGAGTAAAAAACATTTTTGAAAACTCGTATGTAAACCATGAGCTTGATAGCTTCCCAATACTTAAAGATTTTTCTAATGAGATTGGTGGTGATATTAAGTGTGTGACTTTTTTTATTTTGGATAATGAAATATACAAACATTTGAAAGATCTGCATAATTCAGTGAACCAATATTTTCCAAATGACCGATGCGTGATGTTACAAAATCATGCATGAGGAAAAGATCCCACCAGAGTACAAAACAGACCAATGGATTTAATATTACAACTACCAAGAGCTCATTGACATAGTTTTAGCTGTCACCTTGCAACTCACCTTTAAGTAGTTACCAGTTGTTGAGTTTTGGTGCGATATCAAAGAATGTCCACCTCCATCTGAAAAGATCATTAACATATTTCTTTCTTTTTCAACCATATATCTGTGTGAGGATGGAGTTTCTTTGTATGTTTTAAGCAAAGCAACATGCTGCAACAGTGAATGCAGAAGTAGACATGAGAACCCAGATGTCTTCTATTAAACCAGGCGTTAAATAGATTGGCAAACTGTAAAACAATACCATTAGTCTCACTAATTTTCATGTTATTTTGAAAAATGCATCTATTTTTCATCAAAATACGTTATTTATGGTAACATAATAAGCTTAACATTGTTACTTTAAATAAATTAATATGTAATTATTTTAAAAATGTTTTATTTTTGAATACAGTAAATAATAGTAGATATAACTTACATAAACAAAAGATTCTTGGGGTCCTCAACAAGTTTTTAGTGTCAAGGGGTCCTGAGCCTAAAAAGTTTGAGAATCATTGGTTAAGTGCAACACCACTCTAAAACTGAGAAAATGGATTATGGTGTTAACATGTGTTACATATAACATTGCGATGCATTCATGTATAAGTTATTTTCTGAAATTAATGTGTATCACACACATCTATTGGTATAAAAATTCTAGGATACTTTAAAACTTACTATGACTTCCTTCAAGAAAAATACAATGGGTCATATCATATATACAAATTAATTTAGAAATGTATGAACAATATAGCAGAGTGGGACATTATCTGATTTTGGAGCCAAATATAAACTTGAATCCTAGTTCAGCCACCACTTTACTATATTACCTTATACTTTTATACTTATACTTAAATATATAGTAAAACCTTGGATTGTGAGTAACTTGGTTTGTGAGTGTTCCGCAAGATGAGCAAACATTTCTAATACATTTTAACGTAGTAAATGAGCGATGTCTTGCAATACGAGTAGCTTGTTTCTGGAACAAATTATGCTCGCAAACATATTACTGTACTTTAATCTCTTATTTTTAATTTCATTATTATAAAATAGGGATAATAATACAGACCTCATGGAACTTGGAAGCAGAATTATGTTTAGCTATTACTTAAAATATAGGCTAAAGTGCCATAAGAATGAGACCAAAAATTATAGTAGTTCCAACAAGATAGTTTATTTCTATCTCTGCTAAAAGTCTGGTTGGTCCAGAATAGCCAGATATTTCTGCACACAGAGAGTCAGGAGCCCAGGTACTTTTCAAGTGTTGCTTTTCTGTTATATGGGTTCTTGTCCTACATGAACGGCCAAGCTAGTTTATAGACACCCTGCATTCCACCCAGTAGTAAAAGGGCAAGAGAGAGGAAATCTGGGACAGGAAATTTTTATTTATTTAAGTGAAGCAAAAGTTGCACATGTCACTCTGCCCACATTCTTTAGAAAAGAACTTAGTCACGTGGCTACCTACTTTTAAGGCAGGCTGAGAAATAGTCTTAAAGTGGAAAACTGCATACTTACCTGAAAATCCATTAATATTGAAGAAGGAGAGAGTATATTGAGAAGCCAACTATCAGTTTGCCACAACGAATGTGTGTTAAATACCTAGTAGAGCACCTGTTAATCTATATGTTCTCAGCAATCTGTGTCCATTTTTATTATAAGAGCAATACTATAAACGAGTATATGTTTTGTTAAATAAGCTGAAGGTTTACAGAAAGGTCTTTTGAGAGAACATTTCTACAAAACCAGTTTTTTAAGTGGAGGAGAAAGTTTGGTACAAATAGACTTTCTTTGGTTTAATATAAATGTTCATAGCCTCAGGTTGCTCTTCTTCCACTCTACTGCAATGTCTGAAAATTTTACCATTTGGGACTACTTTCTTTGAATATGCTAGGAGTGGATAATGAATTGTTATTATGGGCTAGTACCATCTTAAAATAAATGTATTAATTTCTTATCTCCTGTCCCATTCCTCTTCCTCTTTACCTGTATTCTCATAAAAATCCGAAAGAATCTATGAGGTGTGATAAAAAAAATACGGTGAATATTTAAATTAAAATAAATTATTACAGTAAAAGACACATTGCCATTAACCTCCCTCAAAATACTCCCCCTCGCTTCAAACACACTTATCCCATCGTTCTTGCCACTTTCTGAAGCAGTTCTGGAAGTCCTCTTTTGTGTTTTTAGTTACACTGTCATGGCTGCCTGGATGTCCTGAATCCATTTAAAACATTTACTTTTCATGGTCATCTTGACTTTGGGGAAGAGCCAGAAGTCACCCAGTGACAAATCCAATGAATAAGGTGGATGAGGACACACCATAATGTTTTTATTTGACAGAAACTGCTGGCCCAGAAGTGATGTGACATGGAGTGTTGTCATGATAAAGGAATGAAACCATTTGCCCATTTCTCAGGCCATTTTTTACACACATCATTTCTCAAACGCTCTAATAATCAGAGTTCACCATAGTGTTCCTGGGTACAAACTCACTTCCCACAATTCCATCAACATCAAAAAAACACAATTAACATCACCTTTCCGTTGGATGGCATTCAGCAGCAGCATTCACTGTATTTTTTTATCGCATGTCATATATGGAGAAGCAAGAATTTCCAATTTGGGTAGGAGAAAGGAGGATTCCTAAACCAGGAAAGCCAAAACCCTTCTGATAAGTTCAGAGCAGGCACTTGTCAGAACAAATGGGGGCATGACAGGTTGAGTTTGGTAGGAAAGGGGGCAGAATGTGGTTCTGATCCAGGATTCACCCCTGAGAGGGTAAGTGTAGTGAAACTCGAAGAACATTAGGTGCTCCGGAGGGGAGTGAAGGCAACAAAAGGGGGCACTAGAGGTGTTGCTATCAAAGCAGCTATTGCACAGTTTTTACCAGGACCAGACACACTTCAGAGGCTTTGTGGGGGCTGTATTTAGCTAGAGACAAATAACGTATATGAAAGCTTGCAGGGCTTTGGGCTCTTAAAAAGCTCAGTGCAATGTCTGGGCTTTGCAGTTAGTTAATCAAGGCAAGCAAGAGGGTTATAAATTCAACAACTTTGTGATTAAGATTAATGCGCTCCGAAGTTAACTCCCGCCTTCACAGGCAACTGACAGGTGAACATTAGACATTAAACATTCCCTAAATTACATCTGCCTGCTTGGTGGCCTAGAACAAAACATGGCTCCTGGAATTTCACCTTTCCATGGTTAAATGGTGGCCAGTTAGGACATTGCCAAGAGTTGCAATCTGTAAAGGGTGATAAAGCAACAGCAATCGTATAATAAAAACATGATTTGGTTTTGAGCCAGAATTTCTTTCAGGAAGATTGTTCTGTTACTAGAAGGGATAATTTGAATATGTTATATAGGGTTGATGTCAAGTCAGCCAAAAAGTTTGCTTAGAGCTCCTTCTGTTTTCATGTAAGCTGAGACTTCAAAGGCTGAGAATAACACAACAGGTTATAGGTAACGGTTAGTTGTGTTCACATTCCAGAATGAAGTGCGAATCCAGCATATAAACAGGTTTGGGTTGAAGATGAGGGGGAAGGAGTGTGTTTTGGAGAAAGTTGTTGGAGTTATACAGCTAATCCATCCTCAGCAATATTGGAGTGGTTGGGTGAGCCTACCTCTACCTCAAGGAAGAAGACACTCAGGAAAAATACTTAGCAAGTTTTCCTTCTTTCCCTGAAGTCTGTATGGAACAGAGACTGGAAAGTATAAAGATAGGAGACTATGGCCAGTTTGTGGCTTTCAAGTGGTTAAACATCTCTAAGCAGTAGCAGGGGGGTAAGAGTCACAGGGTCACTACAGAAACTGCAAGGTTGGCATCCACACTTCCAGAGATCCGGTGGGTAAAGTGAGAGTGAGCCCAGGTGGATTTAGGTAGATGTTTACTACATGGCAAGAGCAAGGTGACCATGGTGTCAGTTCCCCATGTCTCTCTCCCACAGGACAGGAACGGAGGTGTGGGTAGTGGCCAGTCTGGGGCTGTGGAGCCAACTCTAAATGACAGACAACCAGTTTTATAGACTTACACAGAAGCCTATGTCTGTACCCTAAGGAGGGAGAGGAGAACTGGGTGGGAAGCCCTGTGTGCAGCTGCAATGAGGGAGAGCCTGAGACACACTCTTGTGGCAGGCTCTCACAAGATAGGGTGGCAGATGAGAAACTGCATTGGGCAGCTTCTTACAAGATGCTTATCTCCCCTTGTTCTTGGAGGACTCACAGGTCATTCAGCCAAGACTTGGATCAGATTGCGGTGAAGTCTTGCCACATGGCTTACGTGGAGAACAAAGCTGTCAGAGTGCTGTGGTGAAGCTGTCTCCCAAGTCAGCCTTGGTGTGACAAATCAAAGAAGGCTGCACTGGGGAGTGTTTGTTTTGGATTTTGCCTGGACAGACAGCCTGGACGGTGGACAGGGTTTCCAGTGATAGAAGCAACTGCTTGAAAATGATCAGAGACTGGGGCAGGAATAATGAGACACACATGGAAAGGCATACATCCCCAAATTATGTGAAATGCAGTTGGATAGTCCCAGTTGGTAAATCTCAGAAAACCATTTAGAAGCATCCAATAGGGAAAGAGTCAGCTTTGAACATGCACAGAATCCAAAGAGCACTGATGCCTTATCACAGCAGCTCCATCAAGTAAGGCATCTCCTGCACCCTAGCTTTTCTGTCTAACCCCACCTTACAGCAGAAATCAGAGTAAGTCTATTGGAAACGGAGTGCTCTAAAATATTGGGTCTTTGAAAAAGCCATGATGTATTTTGTCTATGTTTTTCAAAGGTCATTTATTTATATAAAGAACAAAGATCAATCAATGATATATTACCCGTTTTGTTTGATAGCCTTTTGCCATCTTTCAGGGAGCTTCATAATTCCTCGTTCTTGGAAGAACCTGTCTTTATTTGCGAAAAACTGAACAAGGTGCTGATTTACAGCCTCATCTGAATTGAACGTTATACCACGCAAGGAGTTTTGAAGAGAGTGAAACAAGTGGAAGTCTGATGGCACAAGGTCAGGCGAGTATGGTGGGTGTGGCAACACATCCCATCCAAGCTCCAATCATTTTTGATGGGTGATCAAACTTGTGTGTGGTCTTGCATTGTCGCAATGGAACACAACTCCTTTATAATTTACAAGCTCTGGATGTTTCTGGGTGATGGATTCATTCAAACTATCCAATTGCCAACAGTACACATTCAAATTGATTGTTTGGTTCCTTGGTAGGAGCTCGAAAAACACAAAACCTTTAAAATCCCACCACCCTGAGAGCATAACCTTCCTCTGATGAGTGCCTGTTTTCGATGTCATTTGAGGCAAATCATCACGTCGGGACAAAGACCGTTTGCATACCACAATCCACTTCTCATCACCAGTTATCAGTCGTTTCAAAAAAGGATCGTTTTCCTCATGTTTAATGAGCATATTGCAGATGTTAATATGCGCCGTCAAATGAACTTCTTTGAGTTCATGCGGAACCCAAATATCGAGCTTGCTTACATATCCCAGCTTCTTCAGGTGGTCGTGAATGCTTGAATGATGGATGTTTAGTGTTTCTGCAATTTCTCGTGTCGTGTAACATGTGTTTGACTCATTCAATGCCTTTATTTTGTCGTCATCAACCTCGGTGGGCCTCCCTGACCAAGAAGCATCACTGAGATCAAAATCACCAGCACGGAATTTTGTGAGCCATCATTGGCACTGACGTTCTTGTAGAGCATTGTCACTGTAAATGTTATGCTACTTTTCACAAGCTTGACACACGTTCTTCCCTTTATGGCAGTAAAACAGTAAAATATGGCAAAAATGCAGTTTGGTCTTCCATCTTCAACTTGTTGTAAAATCTCCAAAACACAACCAAATCGCTCATTTTTTTTTTTAGAATGAAGCTAGAACTGTCAGCTGCCAAATTACATAGCAATAACATAGATGCAAATGACTCTAGTACTTCCAAAAATGAACTAGTGCCATCTGCTGCAAATATGCGTCATGACTTTTCCGAAGACCCAATAAGTACAAGTCAGAGAATAAAGAAGAGGGTGGTCATGCTTCCTTTTAGACTTCTTAGATCATGTACCACTGCAGGCTTTCAACGGGAAGTAGCCTAATATGGATGAAAACAGAAGCTTTCAATTTGATTGAAATTTGCAGTTTTGACTACTATATGCCTATTAGAATGGAAATTTTAATTACTGATATTGTGATTTGACTAGAAATTCCTGGAGGACTTTTTAAAACATTACCTATGAGTGAACATAAAAGCCAAGATGTCATCCATGGCAGGGAAAGACCTAGCCCACAGAAAGAATTTAAGGGACAATGATGAAAAGAATAACATTGTTTTCTCCTTGTATCCTATTGGGTTCTACCTTTTTAAACATCAAAGCAATATCCAGGAGTATCCCTGAGGAAAAATGGATGGTGAAAAATTGACTTTAAATCCAGGTGTGTGTCCTTTCACTGAGTGAGGTATGCAAGTTTGGGTTGGAGTTGAATTGCTTAGAGAGATAGAGGAAGGACTAAGGCTGCCCGCAACCCCTCATTTTCCATTTCCCCCCCTCCTTACCTTCAAATAAAAATTAAAATAATATTTAAAAATGTAGATTTATATATCATTACTGCCAAATTATTAGTCTGTTTGCTATAACACATAAATTGATCCAGCCCTGGACTGAGATTTTTTTCTTCTTTACTAGGTTTGGAATCAGGAGAGGTAGAACACTTCCTCTACCAAACCTTGCTGCCTCTATGAACAATTCACTTGGGTTTTCAAAAAACTCATCACAGAATATAGTGTCTTCCTGGCAAGGCCACAGTTCCAATGGTGTATATTTTATTATTAGGACACATTGTATCTGGCACATTTCATTGTTTTTGAGAATATGAAACAACTTTTACATATAACTACAGGTTTCTGATGAAAATATGGTTAACATGCTTTCAAAAGATAATTTTGTTTAAACAAAGAGAGCAATTTGTTATAATCAGGCACAATTCAATGGTTCTTAGCTCTGGAAAAACTTGTCCCTAGGTAAACACTGGTGGGTGTTTCATGACTAAATGAGAACTAGATCATTAGGCCAGTAAAAATAGTGCTTAAGAATTTTGAAAGATCTTGCCATTGTCCTTGTGCCCAATCAGAATATTTTTCTCTTCATTCCATATAGCTAACAGCCAATATAAATATTCAACCTTTGTTTTCTAAATGCCAAGACTTCAAGTAGAAGCTAAATGTTGGTGCTCAGATTTCATAGAATAATATAACTAAAAAGAGCCTGGAGCCATTTGTTTGGTTCATCCAAATGAATACTTCTAGACCAGGAATTTCCATTTATTTCTGTGACATCCTATATTTAATTGAGGGAATCACAGGGTCCTTTTAAAATACTCCAAATTCAATTATTTTTAAAGTGATGTGCCTTCTTCATAACCTTTTAGAAGGATGGTTGAGTATAATAAAATAAAGCAAATAGCGAAGATATTTATAATCCAAAAAGTTAGGTCTTAGTGCCTGAAAACTGTCCAAATGGAAAGTTCTCTACCTATAGTTGACAGGAATGGAGAGCCAGAAGGTTCTCTCAACAATCCATGTCAGTAATTTACTCCATACTTATTGGATATGCAGACAATCCCCATGGTAGATACTTTGTCTAGTATTTCAAGTACTGCCTGAGGGAAAATTCACATATTCTATATACATATAATGGGAATAAACAGAATTTTGTTTAGGGTAGAAAGACTCAAGGCAATTGCCACATCCTTATAACTGGGGATGGAGGCGCATGATGGTTGATGATAGTGGGACAAGGGGCAGGTAGAAGGGTCCCCATCAACTTGTGCTCACAAAGATAGAGTTTTATATGCGTAACGTCCATTGAAAACTTATACACGCGAAACTCAAGAGACTCCCTTCTTTCCTTATCTCTAAAGTCAAATGATGCCTGCATTTTTCTTTCAAGGCTGCCCCTGATGTTAATTTAAACATGCTAGTTCCTGCGTGAACATTGTTTTCAGGCTCTGAGTACCTGGATGATTGGTTCCGGATCTGGGCCCACTGGGATGGCGCGGGACCTCTTCCCACCTGGAAGCAATTACAAAGATAAGAACAAAGAGTCATCCCAAACTCCCCCCCCCCCAAATATAGGCTGTTTCTCATTGTTACTGGAAGGCATTTATAACCCGTTTTATCACTTATCATCATATTCACAGTCTCAGCATTGTCCCAACTGTATTTCTCCAGGGAACTTTGGGTTTCCCTTCTGAATCTTTATTGCATGTTCACACACTGCTCCCTGCACCAAACCTTCACAGGACTGTCTTTCTGCCTTCCCCAAGAAATAAACCCACTAATTATATCATGATTTTTGGAGTTTTCCCGAAGATTTGTGGGATCTGAGGAAAGGATCCAATTGTACCCCAATTTGTACAGTATTTTGGTGCCATCCTACTGCCTACATGTCCCGCCACCCCCGTTTGCTTTTTCTTTCTCAGACTCTCCTCTAGCTGTCGTCTGCTGCCTTACCAAAGCCTGTCTGTGTTCCTGCCGAGAGACACTCTCTGTCCTGTGTGGAGCCCCCAGGGTAGTTGTAGAGTCCTTCAAGCCTGTTTGGGCTTCTTACTCTCAATAACCCTCCCTTTGGTTAACAGGGCCTTGATATTCCTTCTCATGCTCACTGCATGCTGTTTGGGCCAACTGTCACACAAGGTGCCCTGGAGTCCCTGGTAGAAGGGCCTGAGGGCCTAAGCTGGGCCAAGCAGCTATTCTTTTCCAGGGTCTGAATCAGCTGGTGCTGATTCATCCAGACAGTTGCACCCCAGGAAACTGATTATTAGGCTCCCTCATTCCTTTCCTTTCTAAAGCCTTTCTTTCCATTTCTCAGCCACACCATTTATTTCTTTTCTACTCAGTAGAGCTCTAACCAAAGAACTCTGAGTGATACCAAAATATTGTCTACTTTCTTATTCAACTGCCTTGGAAAAGCTTTTTTTTTTTTTCTTACTGGAATTCTGGCAAATAATGTTTTCATCTTCTTATGTAAATATTAGGAAATTCCTCATACTTCTCAAACCTAGGCAGTTTAAAAAGAAGAAAAAAAAACACCCTCAACTATTATTAACTATTAAAAAATCCCTTAATTAGGGCCGACCGAGTGGCACATTGGTTAAGAGCTGGCTTGGGACGCCAGCTCTGAGCAGCAGGGCCCCCGGTTCTGATCCCACATGAGGGCCAGTGACACTGCCCTCTACAGCTAAGATGGTGAGCAGCAGCTCGACCTGGAGCTGGGCTGCCATGAGTCCCCACCAATGGTGTAGGCTGCAGCCCCTGCTGCAGTGGGCTGCCATAAGCTACCGTGTGTGGCTGGTAGCCACCATGAGTGGCCGGCAGCCAGTGTGAGCTGCCAAGAGCCGCTGTGAGTGGCGGTCCAGAAGCTGGCGACCGATCTGCCTCATCCAGGAAGAGCGCAATGATAAATACCAACATGGGCCAGTGAAGCGACATCCTCCACAACTAGACTGAAGAACAAAAGGACAGCAACTTGTTTGTTCCCCTTCCTCCGATTCCCCAGTGCTGTTCCCCTCCCCCAATTCCCCAATTTAAAAAAAAAAATCCTTTAACTATTATTTCAAGGGAAGAGGTGACGGTGTCTAAAGATGATACACAAAACTATAGGCAAATATACTTAAAGCTGCCCACAAAAGCTTTAGGACGTGTCCAATGTGGGCTAAGATGTGCAACTGAGATGGGTTCTAAAGGCATAATTCACTGAATGGTGGAAAGATATTCCTGGAAGTTAAATAGTGGTTTGGAAGTAATTGTTCTTTTTCACTTGTAAGGACTCAGGCTGTCAGCACTCCTTCTGCTGCTGTATTCTTCCTTTTTGTCATGGGATTAATCAGAGCAACTTAATTGTGCCTTCTTCTCAGCTAGAAAAATGCATTGTTAAGATGTTAAATATTTTATTGTCCTGGATTTCTCTATATACAGCTAGATCTATGAATAGAAGTCATCAAAGAGGTTAACTGAAAATTGAGTTGAAAGAAAATAGTATGCAACTCTCATCAAATGATCATCCAGTGTTTCTTGCCAACATTATAATATTAAGTCAGCTTTTCATACGGTCTTGCATCAAAAATACACAGAGAAATTTAACAATATTCCAAAATTTGGGGTCTGGCAGGAATCTTCAAGGAAATATTTTCAAGGAAAGAGATATTTAAGAGATAAATATTTAGGGCCGGC
>NW_017731929.1:963422-1027169 GCF_001890085.2 Hipposideros armiger | reverse complement strand
AAATAAATAAAAATAAATAAATAAATAAATAAATAAATAAATAAAATAAAAAAATTAAAAAAAAAGATAAATATTTATCTATAAGATGAAGTTAGGTATAAATGCTGGAACATCAGTTACCAGGTGGAGCAGGTTATTTGTATTTTCACATAAGGTGAAAAGTATACTGTGAGGAAAATTGTTACACAAAGTATGAAGTATTCAATAAAAGTGAAAATTGGCTTGAATTCTATTTCAAGTTGGTCTAATATTGTGATTGATTATCTTGACTCTAAAAAAAACTGAGTCGTAAGGCATTCTAAAGTGGTCTATAGGTTGCTATGGAAACTCCCCAGACTGTATTCCTATACTATTTGTGGGCATTTCCACTGCACCAATTGACAAGTGTCTGATGGAGAAAGAACGTTCAGTTGGTTGCTTAGTAGAGTCGTTTTGGATTGGATCTCAGAATAAAAGATAATCATTAGTTAGAATGTATATGGTGCTTTGCAATTTTCAAACTATTTTAGACACTTGAGTTTGGCATTCTTTATAACATGTATGAAGTAAGTCAGTATTATGATTGCCCTCTTGATTTAACCGAGAAAACAGAATTGTGGGGCTAGAAAGCATTTTCAGGGCATGGTCCTTGGGCAGGACTCTAATTAAACCATCGGGAATAAACTGCCCTGCACTTGATTCTGAGAAATCTCTAGTTTATTTACAACATCCAACCTGAAAGGATTTTCCTTTATTCTTCAGTCTATATCTTCCCAAGTAAAATTTAAGCACATTTATTAACAACAATAACAATAAATAATGTGATTTCCATGTATTGAACAGTGGGTGTGTGCTAAGTGCTCTGGTAAACTCTTTCCACACATTATGTTACTTTTTCTCTCACACTTCTGTGATATTGGTGTTGATCTTATCATATACAAAAGAGAAACCCGAGTCAGAGAGGTTAATTAACTTGCCCAAGTTTGCTATTAAGTGGAGGAAGCAGAATTTGAAACCAGATCTGTTTGACTCCTAAATTTGAATATGTAATCATTTTTCCATACTTTGTTGCCATATTGTATTTGCATCCAACATTTATTTTTAAATATCACATATGTAATATGCTTTTGAGTAGCAGTGAACTAAAAAAAACAAAGGAGCTGGGGTTTTAGAGAATCTTGGGTTCAAACTCAGGCAGTCACCAATTTGTAGCTATTGCTTCTCTTTGATTATTGGAAATGTTTCATGAGATTAAATGACAATGTCAGCCTCAGGGCTTGGTGTAGGGGCAAGCGACAGGTGGTCAACTCACTCTTCCTAACTCTCACATAGAAGAGTTCTCACTTAATTCATTCCCCTCACTTCAAGTAGTTAGCCTATCCAAAATAGAAACAAACATTCATTCATTCATTCAACAAATGCTTACTGAATTCTTACTGTAGACACTATCCTAGTTGCTGCTGGGATAACAGTAAAAAACACAGATAAAACCCTAGCTCCTGTAGTGCCATTTTCCTCCTAAAAACCTTCAAGGACTCCACATTACTTACAGGATAACATTCACATCCATTATTAGAGGACAATTAGTAATTCTTGACTAGGCCTCTGTAATGGAGGGATTTACCAAATATTGAATAGTTTGGAGAAGGTGTAGGAAATAGGCCTGGAATGATGGGAGATGGTCGGTAGGACTTGAGAGTGCGGTAAAGAAAGTAGGTGTCTGAAAGATTGTGCAGGACCATGGACTGCACTTCAGGGAGCATGCATTCTGGCCTGGCTGTGAGCTCTGCATAAGTTCTCCCGTTCTCTGCATAAGTTCTCCACTTCTCTGCTCTGACTCCCCCTGGCCCTCTCAGCTCCATGAGGACACCTCATCTGTCTATTCCTATTGCCCAACCCCGGCCTGGCACATAGTAAGAATTTAATTCCAACACAATGGTCCTACATATTTGTGGACATTGAAATTTCTAAATCAGATTTTTGTCTTCTGAAAATGAGGTGACATAGATCCTTGCAACACACAGTGTGGTTCACAGATGTGCAGTATTGGCTGCACCTGGGAACTTGTTCAAAGCAAAGAACGCCACACCTCACCCAAAATAACTGACACCGAGTCTGCTTTTGAACAAGATCCTCAGGTAATTTGTATGCACATTCATATTTGAGATGTGCTGACCCAGATCATTTCTATAACCGGTTAATAATTTGAAGACAAAATATAAGCAAACTATAACAAGACATTCTGGTAGCACCTGCTGATTTCATAAATATCAGGGAACAGATACAAAGCCGGGGCCTTGGCAGACTGTAACAGGATAGGCTCTGAAACACTGTAAACCTCCTTGGAAATATTGGCACCCAAGAGAGAAGGACTTTATAGCTCCTGACAAAATTAGGAGGCTGTAGACAGAACATATTGTATTTGTCAACCTGGAAACATTAAAGAAAGTTTGTTCTTTTGTGTAATCATTTAGCAGGAAGGTAAGGCTTGCCAGCTAGATTTATTGGGACACTGGATTTTATGTTTCTTGTATCGAATAATATTTTTTACATTGTTTATGTCTAAATAAATCTGTCTTCTATTTTACATCACCCTGTAGTATTGCTGCTTATAGATAAAGGGTTCAGGTAGCATAATTTGCTCTGCCCTTGGGATACACTGACATACATTAAAACCCAGTCACATGGCGACTGCAGCAGAGAATGTCCATGTGCTCTGACAAGTGGCACTGAAATAGTGAAGTTATAAAGCTCAGTGAGACGATGTGGTTTCTGATCTTGCTATCTAGTCTATGCCTGGCAGACACTGATTATCAGCATAACTTAAACCCAAAGGTGATAATTACAAAGTAAAATCTACACCCTAAAACCCTACATACAATCCAGTCCTTGCAACAGCTGTTTTGTAACACTTTGTGCCTGTCGATACCGATGTGATTTTGATTATTTTTTATAGCATATGTACAAGAAATGAACCAGTAAGCAATAGGGAAAAGAAAAAAAAAACAATCAGGTTAGTTTTAAAACAACCTAAAATTTTGCAAAGGGAAATAATGACTGGTATAAGGCAAATTAATGTAGGCCCTTCTTTGTGCTTATAAAAGGAATAGAAATGTACTCTCATTTTGAACAGGCAGGATAAAATATGTCCATTTGTGTTACAGTCTTTATCTGAGAGTCTGCTTTATGATTTGATTTCATGTTTTCATTGTTCCAAAGCAATTCTCCAGATTGAATCTTAAAAGGATTATAAACCACAGAAGTCGTTTTAAATTCTACATGGAGTTAATACACCTACTGCAATTCTGTGCATTTTTCTTGTAAATTTTATAAAGAAATTTGTTGACACTTTCCCTTTCACTTGTTTCTTACAATACATTTTGTATAAAAATTTGAGTAACACTGATGCCCGTCTTACTTGACATGTTTTAAAATATGCCAGCCAATCAGCATCTTTTCAAGTGTCAGATACGCTAGAGTTTTACTTTTTTTTTTTCTGTATTAAAATACTACCCCCAATTGAAATCATTTGATGATGTAACAGAAATAATGAAAAGCTTAAGTTCAGAAAACAGTCATTGGAGGTGTTGTTTTCTTTCTCCTAAGTCTTCTGACAAATGTCTGGTTCTGTCTTGCTTTCTCAGTCTAAAATGGAGCCACTGGGGATAGCATTTGGGACTTAACGGGTCAGTCTTCTTGAGCAACTTTGAAAGCCAGTCTGTGTTTGGAATTGAAGGGAGAAATAGAAGTGAAATGAATGCTTCTATCTGGATAAACAGGAGCAGGTGTAATAATTCTTCAGCAGACTCAAAACATTTCAGGCCAGTTGGTTAACAGACGCACTCATTTTTCAATGAGAAATTTAGCCTCTTCAGAAAGAAATGAGTAGCCAGTGTTTCCCTGTTGGTACACACAGACCCAGAGAAGAGCCCCGAGACTGAAAATCTACCTCCATTAGTGGAGGGCAGGGACAGACAGAAGAAAGAGGCTGGCCGCTCCAGTTTGGAAATTAATGATGTGCTTAGGCAGGTCCAAGCAGGTGGATCACCGCGGTGCTGCTTGGCAGGTGCCAAAGAATTATATAGGGTGAAGGGGTCATAGTCACAGGTACTAAGTATGTGAATGCTACCAGGGACAGAAAACTACATGGTTGGCCAGGTCAGGACAACTGCCTGTTCCAGGCACCAGCACATAGCAGGAGGCAGGGGAGGTGTGCTGATTTGTGTCAGAATGAACATCACCTGCCATCATACAGTCTCTCTAACGGGGGTTTGCAGAAAACAACCTTTGTTCTGGTCCAGGTCTGGCTTGAGGGACAGACAACAATCATGTCATGGAACAGTCTCTCTTCCACCCTCTCTCAATTAGTCTCCACGTAATTCAAGCACAGGGGATGGTTCTTGCTGTTTGTCTGAAATCCCAGTGTAAGAGGCCAGCGCAGGGGTACCTGGGGGATTCAGGCTGTCCGGGAGGTGGGTAGACTTTCCGGAAGGAATACAGAATCTCCATGGGAATGACGTCATGGGAATTAATGAAGCATAGAAGCTTCATGGGAAGGAGTTCACTCCCAAGGAGTCAGAATATTGGGAGACTACCTCTAAAAACAAATTTTACATGAAATCGTGTGTGTGTGTGTGTGTGTGTGTGTGTGTGTGTGTGTGTGTGCTCCATCCAGTGCGTCTTCTGGCCTTTCCAACCTCTGCCTCCACTCCTATCTATTCTTGGGTTTTTTTTCCCCCAAAGCTCAAGGAAGAAAAAGCCCCAGAGAGCATGAGGCAGCCCTGCCCCTGGTCCTGCAACAGAGGGGCACACAAATGGCGCACACATCCCCTCCGTGAAGCCAGTATTGGGGTGTGGTGAAGGAGGAAACAGAGGCTGGGCTATAAGTTCAAAACAGCAACACATTAACATATTTGTGGTGAGTAGGGGCCATTTAGCCAGTGTCAGAGGTAAAGGAGGCCCCATAAAACCTCTATCTAATTTTAGAGCTACGTTTGCATCTCTTCCCTGATTCTCAGCTTGTTGAATGCAGAAATAGTAAATTAGACAAGTATTCAATTTTCACGCTGAAGTGCTCAAAGCCACTATCTTACATGAGGAATGGGTGGACTCTAGGCATGGCTAGTCCATTATAGATTTCTGTTATTCCCTTGGAAAGAAACCTATCAGGCATCGCGTTAGTGTATTTGTGATTTGTATTGGCCTTTATTCAGGCTTCCGCTCAAAAGACAGCAAGCAGCTTTAGTCACAATGCAGACACCTGATTACTGATACAATGTCTGTGTGTTAATACTGCTGTGAGAGTCAGGATTGGTAGAAATGATCTGGGTATGAAATGAAAATTTCCAGTAGAGGAAAACAGACTTGTGTTCTATGCCCCTGCCTCCCCTTCTTTGTAATATTTAATTATCTAACATCACTTTTGGGTGGGGTGACTGCAGGGTGAGATGAATATGCTTCTCTGTGTTAATACTGGGGACCAGGAAGTCATCAATTTCCAAATTGATGCTGCAGTGACCTGACATGCAGGAGGTGGGCTTTTATCCTTTTTTGGAATAGGCAATTACAATTCTTCCATCCTCTTTAACAGCTATTTTTCACCCTGGTACTACCAATGGTATCCAAAATAATCTCAACAGATTGCACAACTGGGACATGGTTACCCAAAACATGTTTTTATTTGATAATGAGTCTTTATCACATAGGCAACAATCAGAGCTTATTTGTACTTTGAATTGGTACCTACAGATAAACAGATGCTTTTTGTCAGATACGAATCTGGGAATAGACTATACCTTTGTCACTTAAATATTTATGTTTCAGAAATAGGAGTATAGAGTGAAAAATCTTGAGTTCACTCCTCACTTTCCTATACTCCCACACTATTCCACCATGTTCACAATTCAAACTTGCCTGTTCTCCACAGGGCAGCAGTAAGGGTACTCAGACTTTGCGTACTGCCTGGTACAAATGGTGAGTGGACAGAAAGTAAAGATTTGCCAGGGGCATGCATTTGCCTCTCAGGGGGTTAAGCCTTGCTTCTCTCATTCTCTACCACTCGGCTGCCAATGTAAAAGCTGACACTTGGCAACATCCCAGTCCCAGGAATACTGGGAGGCAAGCTTATGTGCTTGTGGGGAGACGATGAGATGATGAAGACACTTGTTCCTGCTACTATGAGGCTCTCAGGAGAGCATGCGGTTGGTATCTCCTGCACAGTTAGGAGACCTGACCTCTCTTTGTTCTATAGGTGGGCTTCAGGGGAAGCCAGTTCACCTTAACGTCAGAAAGCCCTTCTTTACCAATTAGCACATATTCATGTCATTTAACATATGAGTACAAGTTTGTGAATATTTCCCATGAGACAGAATCATGCACTATAGATTCAATGGTAGAAACCACATGACTAGACACTGATTTAATTGTCCAACTCCCAGAGGCATCATCTTGCTCAGACTTTTCCAGAGCTAGAGGACTCTCAAAAAAGTATCTTGGTATAGATAGCATTTCAGAGTTAGGATGGTAAAGATCTTGTTTGGTACTATTCCTTATTTTATACCTAAAGAAACTGAAGTCCATAGAGGCTGTATATATATACTAAAAATTAAATAAGGTAATTCATATAGATTGCTTACCACACTGCCTAACACATAAGTCTTCAACAAATATTAGCTATTATAATTATATTGGTCTGCAATTTTTTCTCTCCTTAAATATATATCCTAAATATATCTATATCTATATCTATATCTAGATATAGATATAGATATATCATGAACATTTTTAGACCTATTTAATTCAGTTGTATGGATGTATGACTAATTTTTTAATTTTTTAAGTAGTTTTGAATTGATAGACATTTAGGTTATTTATAATATTTTCCCTATTTCAAACAATGTGCAATGAACACCCTTAAAGATGTATCTTTCCATTGCCATGTATTATTTCTGTAGGCTACTGAAATTGCTGAAAGTATATATATACATTTTAAAAAACATTGCCAAATATTTTTCTAGGGTTATTCTACTAATTTATACTCCCTCCAACCATGTTATAGGAAGATTTCCCCATAACTTTGACTGCACTGGATGTGATCAGTCATTTACATATTTTTTCCAACCTAGAAGGTTAAAAAAAGATAATTTGTTATTGTTTTAATTTGCATTTCAATTGTCAGTATTGAGATTGAGCCTCTTTTCATTTGTTTACAAACATTTGCATTTTTCTGTGTATTTCCTATCATATCATTTGCTTATTTTTCTAGAGAGTGTTTTTTTCTTATTGATTTGTAGAAGTTATGTATTCAACAAATACTTATCGAGTGTATGTGCCAGATGATATCCTTGCGCTGAGGGTGTAACAATGAGCAATGGCTACCATTTATTAAACAATTTACTATAAACAAAAGATAATGCTAAGTGATTCTCACGAAAATGCTATGAACTAAGTACTGTTGCTTCTCCCCATTGTGCTGTTTAACTGAGATTCAGAGAGGCGACAGGACTTCCCCCATGTCATGTAGCTTGTAAATGGCAGAGCCAGAACTTCAACCCTGAATTGGTTAACTCTTTTCACAATACTAGGAACTGTGGGTGAAAACAGACCCAAGAACTTAAACAGAGGGATGGTGGCCTGGAAAACATGGTTCCCTGCAGCAAGCACCTCAGTTTGAAATGAATTCAGGAACCATTAGGGAATAATACTGCTGAGGGTAGTCCAATTAAGGACAGTAACTCTTTGTTACAAGTGTCACAAACATTTTCTCCTAGTTCTGTTGCTTGAGAAGTTCTTTTTTTTTTTTTTTTAATCTGTCAGATATTTCCCTCTATGGTTTCTGGATATCATTCCTCACTTAGAAAAGCATCTTCTAAATCCAGATTTTCAAAATTTTACCTAATACTTCATGACTTTGATTTTTTTTTGTTTACTTAGATATTTAATTCATAAGGCATTTATTTGGGGGCTGACTCTACCTTTAGATAATCCAAATAAACCTTTTCCTAAGTAGAGACAAGTTCCATCTCATTCATAACTTTTATTACTTGTAGTTGTTAAGGATTTAAGGTTGAGAGAAGGATGTAGTGAGAAAGTCATCAATAAAAAGTGTACTTCAAAGGACTTTGATATTTCAGTTGCTTTTGAGATGATTTTATGTATTTTTCTAGAATGAGTACATGTAGAAAAGTCTAATGATCAGCAACAGGTTGATTTCTTGTTGGGCCCATATTTTGGAAGAGAAATAATTTGAACTTTAGAATCAGACACTTGAGTTTAAATTCTGGCTATATTAGTTATCAGCCAAATGGCTTTTGGGAATTAGTTAACTTCTATGAAACTCGATTTCTTTGCCTGCAAAAATGGGGTGGGAGATATCCACCTTAAAAGGCAAAGATTAGGGCCCAGCTGAGTGGCTCAGTTGGTTAAGAGCTCTCTCAAGAGTGCGAGCTCTGAGCAACAGGGTTGCTGGTTTGATTCCCGGCCTGAGCTGAGCTGCCACTGAGTTGACAACAGGTGGCAGCACGGCTCTGCTAAAAAACAAAAAAACAAACAAAAAAAACAAGGTAAAGATTAATTAAAATAATGTGGGGAAGGCCTTCAGATCAAGATGGCAGACTAGGTAAACACTGTACTTGCCTCCTCTTAAGACCACATCAAAATTAGAACAAAACTTAGAAACACAGTTTGGGGAATATAATCAATAATGTCATAAATAATTTTTAGGGGGCCAGATGGTCTCATGTCTTGTTAGGGAGACCACTTCTTGCACAGTATAGAGGCCTGACCACTGCACAGTATATCTGAAGCTGCCGTTGAATAATATTATATGTCAATTATAATTTAATACATATATAGTCATGGGATGTGGAGTATAGTGTGGGGATGGAGTCAATGGAATTGTAATAGATATGTATGATATCGGGGGTGGGAGGGCAGTGGATGGGGAGAGGGGGTTGTCACTTTGTGAGGGGTGAAAAGGATAACTATTGCATTGTCTTGTACACCTGAAACTAATAATAATAATAACAATAACAATAATAATAATAAATTAGAAATAAATTACAGAATCACCTAAGTCTAGTTGAACAGAAGTCCTATAACTAAGAATACACAGAAGAGGCCACAAGGAGACTGGTAGGAGGGATGGAGATGTAGAAGGGGCTGGTCCCAAACCCATATGTGGCAGTTAAAAATCAGGAGGGATATCTTGGCTGTGGAGTTCCCCCCGTTCCCTGTGGGGGTGAGGGGCCACAGCTTCACACCAGAATCCCCAGCCCAGGATTCCAGTGCCAGGAAGAGAAGTCCCCACTTCTGGCCATGAAAGCCAGCAGATTGTGGTGAGTGAGATGGTGGGTGGCTGGAGTCCCAGGCATTCCTCTTAAAGGGCCCAGGAAAGGACTTATTTGCTGACAGACTCACTTTGTCTGAGCACCCAGGTTAGGGCAGCAGCTGGAAAGGCACTAGGGACATATGGGAAGGAACTGAATTGTCTGACTTCAGGGTGAGAGCTGGAGGGGTAGCTTTCTCTTAGAAGTGCTGGCAGAGGCCTTTGCTCCTTTGTTGGGCCCTCCTCCCAACTAGCATCCAGACACAGGTGGCCGCCATATCTGAGTCTCCATCAACCTGGCTAACACCATTCATTTCCCCACCCTGCTGATTCTCAGAGACCCCTTCCACCCAATTTATGGGCACACCCAAGCCACTTCCAGTGGCTTTTCCATACAAATGGCCTGTCTTGGCTCATGCTGCAGACTTTCCTAAAATCTCTCAAAGGTTCACAAAACCCAAACAAGCAGCATCTGACTCAGCGTGTCCCATATCTCTTGCTAAGCAGCCCCAAGCCCAGCCAGCACTAGCGTCAGCCAGCCTCAGTTTGCAGCTTAGTTGCTCCCAGGCACCTCCAAGCACAGCACAAGTGACAAACAACTGCAGATCACTTTGTAGCACATACGAAGCAGCCCTGGTAGGGGACAGGCAGCGACTGACTTTGGCCTGCCACAAAGCCCCTCCCAAGAGACCCTAGAACCAATACACCTGGTGACCAGCTTCAGACCACACCGCAGCACCAATCAACCACTTCCACAAATGACACACCAAAGGGCAGACTGGGCAGGTACCAGAGCCCTACTAAAGGGAATCCTGATCTGTAGGGTCAGCCACTGTAGAACAGCTCCTCCACTGTAGTCACGGCCAGTCTTCACAACTAATCAGCCTGAGGCACAATCCTTCCTATTGATGTACAAATAGCAACCAAGTCTCAACTAAAACAGGAGGGTACACACAACCCACACAAGGGACACACCTAGAGTACCCAGTTCAGGTTACAAGGGAGACTGTGCCACTGGGCCCCACAGGCTACCTGCTACATAAGGCCACTCTACTAAGACCAGGGGACACAGCAGGGGACACAGAAACAAAAATAGGGGGCTATCATTTAGAATCAAAGGACAGATACAAAGCTTCCCAGACAAGTAAAAACTAAAGGAGTTCATCACCACCAAACCAGTAATACAAGAAATGTTAAAGGGACTTTTTTTCAGAAGAAAAAGGAAAAAAGATCAACAATATGAATACTAAAATAGCAATAACTACATATCTATTAACAATTGCTTTCAATGTAAATGAATTAAATACTCCAACCAAAATACATAGGGTGGCTGAATGGATAAGAAAATAAGACCCTTATATATGCTGAGTCTCTTGTAGAAGAGATTCACTTCAGATCAAAACACACACAGACTGAAAGTAAAGGGATAGAAAAACAACATTTCATGATAATGGAAACAAAAAACCTGGAGTAATACTTATACCAGACAAAATGACCTCAAAACAAAGGCTATAACAAGAGACAAAGAAAGATCCAGTAATCCCACTTCTGGGTATTTATCTGAAGAAATTCAAAGCACTACTTTGAAGGGACATGTGCATCCATATGTTCACTGCAACATGATTTACAATAGCCAAGATATGGAGGCAACGTCAGTGTCCATCAGTGAATGAATAGATAAAGAAGAGGTGATACATATATATGATGGAATATTACTCAGCCATGAAAAAAAATGAAATCATGCCATCCAAACATGGACGGACCTAGAGGGTATTGTGTTGAGTTGAGTAAGTCAGACAGAAAAAGGCAAATGCCATATGATTTCACTTGTATGTGGAATCTAAATAACAAAATAAACAAAGAAGACAAACAAACTCATAGATACAGAGAACACTTTGACAGCTGCCAAAGGGGAGGGAATTGGAAGGATGAGTGAAAAGGGGAAAGAATTAAGAAGTACAAATTAGTAGTTACTGTTTTTAGTCATGAGGATGAAAAGTATATCATAAGGAATATAGCCGATAATATTGTAATAATTATGTATGATGTCCAATGGGTACTAGATTTATTGGGGTGATCACTTCATGAGTTATATAAGTGTCTAATCACTATGTTATACACCTGAAACTAATATAATATTATATGTCAACTGTAATTGAAAATTTTTAAATATATGTATTAAAAAAAGATAATGTGGGTGAGAAAAAACCCACCACAGTACTTGGCCAATAACTGGTCCTCAATAAATATTAGTTTTGGTTATGCTTACCATGTTTATTGCCATGTCATATATGATTCAGAAATTTTTGTTTCTTAATCCACCAGATGTCCTTGTCCATTAGACAAGGACATTGTCCATTAGACAAGGACATCAGTGATTACACACTTAATTAAATGGTTTCACACATATATTTCTTATTTAAGTGATAAAAAAAATCAATAACAATTTAAAAGCTCTGGTGCTGTGAACAAATAGCCCAGTTGACACATTTATAACAAATGTAAGGAAGGAACCCATTATAAGAGAGGTATCAGCTAAGTGATGAAGGAAAGAAACCGAGACCTTAGGGATATAAAAACACATTCCAGATCATATTGTAAATTTCTAAAGTAACTCCCAGAGATTCATACAAAAGCTAGATGCAAATTATTATATCCCAGGTGTTCAACAGATTGTACCTGATGGCGAGAGGTACAGTGTGAACTAAATAGAAAAATTCAGAGCACATTTAAAGAGAAATGCTGGGGCGTCTACTTTCACCCCATACAGAGTAACAGGGACCAGGTTTACCCTCCTACATGAAACAACCAAAAAAGGGACAAAATATATGAAATGATGGTTTTCAAGACACTAGATATAAGGCATCAAAGGACAATAACCCTTGAGAAACGGAAAGCACAGAGGTGAGCCCTAAAATTTCCCCAGCTCATTGCCTTAAGGGTGTTTCCAGGCTGTGGGGCAGGGGGAAGAAAACCAGTTAGATCCCAGTGGCTTCTTGGGAGTTGAGGAGATGCAGCTGGGTGTCCGGGGACAACAGGGTGGCTAGTGGTCACAGGAATGAGTATCAGAGAGGGGAGAGCAGCATACAGCAAAAACTCCAGAGATCCATAAAGGGTCTGTCTCAGCGGAAGTCTGAGCAGAGCACACATGTACAAAACTAGAATCAAGAGAAAAAACATTCAAAAAGATTTGAGGTGACAGTGTCTGGCACTCACACAGGGCTGGGAATAGGGTCTGTTCTTACCAGCCAGATTGGAAAACTTCAGGATTCACAGGGAACGAAATACCATGGTACACAGAAGTCTTGCCTCAGGAGTGGGGAAGAAATAGTCCTAGACTGAACATTACTCTAGTTCTAACAAATCTTAAAAGCCAACCTGAAAGGATCAAGCCATTTCCAATTAACCACATTATAGAGTGAAGCTCAAGTGTTATTTGTAGGCATACAAAAATATCCATCACTCGAAAGGTAAAATTCACAAGGCATATATCAGGCATGCAAAGAAACAGCAAATATGACCCATAGTAAAGAGAAAAATCAATCTATCTAAACAGACACAGATGTTAGAATTAGCAGTTAAGAATATTAAAACAGGTACAACTGTATTGAATACTTTCAAAAAGTTAAAATATAAAAAAGACCCAAATCAAATTTCTAGAGATTATAACCACAATGTGTAAAATGGAAAATACACTGATTGGGGATTATTGGCAGATTACACGTTTCAGAAGAACGTGATAGTGAATTTAAAGACATAGCAATGGAGGCCAGCCGAGTGACTCAGTTGGTTAAGAGCTCTCTCAAGAGTGCGAGCTCTGAGCAACAGGGTCACCAGTTCAATTTACGGCCCGAGCTGAGCTGCTGCTGAGCTGCCAACAGGTTGGCAGGATGGCTCAGCTAAAAAATAAATAAATAAATAATAATAATAAATAAAAATTAAAAAAATAAAGACATAGCAATAGAAACTATCCAAAATGAAACACAGAGGAAAGATATATATATTTTTTTAAATGATCAGAGCATCAGTGAGCTGTGGAACAACTTCAAGTAGACTAAATATATGTGTAATTGGTGTCCTGAAGGTGAGGGAGGGGTGACAAAAATAATCGAGGAAATAAGGGCTTAAATTTTTCTAAATTTGATGCAAACTATAAATCCATAGATTTATGAAGGTCAGTGAACCTCAGATACAAGAAACATGAAGAAAACGACATCAAGGCACATCATAGCTGAATAACTAAAATCAAGTAATACACAGAAAATATTAAAAGTGGCCATAGACAGAAGTCATATTACAAAAAGCAGAACAAAAATAAAGACGACAGAGTTCTGACTGGAAACAGTGCAAGCTAGAAGACAGTGGAGCAATACATTTAAAGTAGTGAAAGAAAAATACTAACAGCCTAGATCTATGCTCAGTGAAAATATTTTTCAAAAATAAAGGCAAAAATAATGTTATTTTATTTTCAGAAGTACAAAAACTGAAAGGATTCACCAGCAGATGTACTCTACAAGAAATTTTAAAGATAGTGTTTAGGCAGAAAGAAAATGGGGGCCGGCCGAGTGGCGTGTTGGTTAAGAACTGGCTTGGGACGCCAGAGGGCCCCGGTTCGGATCCCACATATGAGGGCCAGTGACACTGCCCTCCACAGCTAAGATGCTGAACAACAGCTCAACCTGGAGCTGGGCTGCCGGGAGCCACCGGCGACGGGGCCGTAGGCTGCAGCCCTTGCTGCAGTGGATTGCCATGGGCTACCAGGTGTAGTCAGCAGCCAGCGTGAGTGGCCCTCAAGCCACTGTAAGCGGCTGTCCAGAAGCCGGCGACTGATCTGCCTAGCCCAGTATGAGCGCAATGATGGTGCCAGCTTGGGCCAGTGAAGCAACGTCCTCCACAACTAGACTGAAGAACAAAAGGACAGCAACTTGTCTGTTCCCCTTCCCCCGATTCCCCAGCACTGTTCCCCTCCCCCAATTCCCCAATAAAATCTTAAAAAAAAAAAAAAAGGAAATCAGGAAGCATTTTGAATTGAATGAAAAAGAAAAAAAATACATTTTAATTTGCGCAATGCCACTTATGGAGAGATTAACACCACCAATCATCTATATTATAAAAGAGGAAGGATCTCAAACTAATGACCGCAAGTTCTACCTTAAAAAAACTAGAAATAGAAGACCAATTGAAAATCAAAGTAAACAGAAGAAAGGAAATAATAAAGATCAGGGTAGAAACCAATGACATATTAAATAAAAAATAATAGAAAAAAAATCACTGAACTCATAAACCATTTCCTAGAGAAGATCAATAAAATTGATAAACCTCTAATCCAATTAATCAGGATAAAAAGAGATTAATCAGTGAGTACCAATCACCAATATCACAAATAAAAGAGGTGACATTATTACAGATTCTACAAATATTAAAAGAATAATAAAACTTTTCCCACTCTTTCCCCTAAACCTTCAGTTCCAGGTGGCTCATTGGTAAATTCTACCAAACCTTTAAGGAAGAAATAATATCAATTCTATAAAAAATCTTCCAGAAAACTGAATAGGAAGTAATATTTGCCAACACATTCTATGAGGCCAACACATTATTTTGACCCTAAAACAAAAGACATTGCAACAACAACAACAAAACTACAAACCCATGTCCCTCATGAATAAAGATGCAAAAATGCTAAACATAATTTTAGCAAATCAAATCCAACAACAGATAAAGAGAATAATACAACATGATCAAATAAAGTTTAACAGTAATATAGACTTGGTTTTGCATTCAAAAGTCAATGTAATGAATCTTTTTAATGAATTTATTCTGTGTCACCTCAGTAGATACAAAAAAAGTAGTTGACAAAAATCTAGCATCTATTACTGATCAAAACTCTTATCAAAAAAAGAGTAAAAGGGAATTTCTTTAAAGGACATCTATGAAAAAATCTGCAACGAAGGGTGAAAGATGAATGCTTTTCCCCCAATATAAAAAACAAGACAATTATATCTGCTCTCACCACCCCTATTCAACATCATACCACAGGTATTAGCCAGTGCATTAAGGAAAAATAAAAAAAGCATATACTTCATGATTCCATTTATACAAAGTTCCAATAATGCAAACTAATTCATAGTGACAAAGCAGATCAGAGATTACCAGTGATTGCCCAGGATTCTGCCTGGGACCACAAGAGGTAGGAGAGGGGAGCTTAAAACGGGACATAGGGAAAATGCAGGCGGTGACGGACATGACAAGTTCATTAACTTGATTGTGGTGATGGTTCCACAGATGTCCACGTATGTCAAAACTTATCAAATTGTATGCTTAAAATACAGGCAGTTTATTGTACGTCAGGTATATCTCAATCACACTCTGCTACAAAAATAAATAAAGGGATAGACAAAGAGGGAGAAAAAGAGAAAGGATTATAAATTCAAGGCCAGTGTATAGGGTAAGCTTATAGTGTGGATTTGTGGATTAGGAAACATAGAAATGAGCTTATTTATTAATGAGCCAGATTGTCTCCAGTGTCTAAGTAACTCTCTAATAGGGAGTTAGGTGTATAGAGTTGAATATTATCTTTTTCTAGTCATTAGGGTGCCATTTAGAGGCTCTCTAGAAAACCAGCTTTAATTGCAGTACGGTGCTAATTGCCCAGAGTGGAGCCAGTGACCCCCTGGGGGATCAGCACAGCTCTCAAGATTCAGAGCATCTGACACTCAGCCAGGGGTCTCAGTAGCACGCAGAGGGAGTGACATGGAATCCTCAAAGTCCTGTCCTAACTCAAAAATATTGCCAATTTCCCAGGTCTTCCACCTGTACGCTGAGCCATTTCTCAGCCTGGCCACTAGATAGAACTGGCAATAGTGAGGGAGGTGCTGACAGCAGCGCTCACTACTCATTTACTGAGCACGTTTTTAGTCCCAGCTATGGTGCTGAGAGCTCAGGGGCAGCCCCTTCTGCACAGGAAAGGGCCACCGTTAACAGTCCCTGCTGTGGCTTCTGAGGCAGAACATTCTCCTTATCACAGTTGGCTCTGGACATTTTGTGACCTTTTACTTTGCCAGGTCTTTCTCAAGGTTAAATGTGAAAATAAGCACCAGGCTTATCTCCTTAGCCCAATGTATCTTACCCATTAAGCTCGACTTGGCGGCTGTTAGTGCGTGCACATTTTAAATACCATCTGCTGAGTTCTTTCATGAGTCAGACAGACACTGTTGTAAGAGTGTTACGTGGCTTAACATATTTAATCCACCTAAGAAGCCTGTGGGGTAGGTAGTATTATTATCCTCATTGAAAAATGAGGAAGCTGAGGCATAGAGGGGCTAAGTAATTTGTCCAACTTGTCAGAGTCAGTGAGATATGGTGGAGCCAGGATGTGAACCTCAACTCAAGAGCTGGTGTTCCAACTCAAGCACCTACACTCAGCTGATCAGAACACTAATGGAACTGAGTGAGGGTGAAGATTGATTGGCTATGAGCCAATCTTCTTTGCCAAGTGAAAAACATTGTGTTTTGTGGTCACAAGCTCCTTATGATGTTTGCTTATTGGGGACAAGCGGTATCAAGTGAGAGAAATAGAATGGCCTATTGTAAAACCATTCTGATGACTTGGAAAACAGCCCACGGGTGCCAGCAGCGTCACCCGCCCCCCGAGAGCCTGACTTTTCCTCCTTCGTATCTCTGCCCAAACTTTGCTGCACAGAGTCAGTGGGCATGGCAGGCACCGGAGCATCAGCCAGGGGAGAATTGCTGCCCACTGCCCAAAGCTGTCGCAGAAAAGGCGACAGGGCTGAGCCTGGCTTTCTGTGCTCTAAGGGAAAATGACACAGGAATCAGATTTCAGAATATGATAAGGAAGAACTAGAAGTGACTCCTGGGAGGCCTCGAATAGACAAACGCTCCAGGTGACAACTCTACTCTTCCTAACTTTTAAATACCAAGTAACTCCCTTGCCCTTTATGCTTACTGGACCAATACCAAGAGTTTCTAATGTGGGGACTGAAATGGTGTTCTCTTGGACACCAGGTCTCAGCTTCCCTGTTGTGCCCACTGGTGTCCATTCTCCACAAGAGCTAATTTAGGCCAGTTGCTGCCTAACTCTGGGCCATAAGTCTTGTACTGTCATCCATGTTGTCCTGAGTGATGCACACTGACTTGAGCCCAAAGGATCCAGGAATATGACAAGACCCTCATTCTTTTCTGGCCTTGTCTTGGCGCCAGCAGGCCTGATTGATGGTCTCCCTGCCTTTTGCTGCCCCTGGCCTGGCATTATAAAGCACTCCTAAGACACAGGGCCACAGGCTGCAGATGTCTGCTCACCTGTCTTCATCTCAAGTCATAATACTCATCACTGCAGCAGACATGCCTTTCCCCAGGCCTGTGAGTAGCCCACGGCTGGTGCTTCCCTTTCATATGCTTTACAATTTCTGTGCATACACATAGCATGTGCTCAATAAACATGGCTGACTTAGGAGATATTCAATCAGTCTAATTTTTCAAGTCCTGTAGGGAAGCAGTTGTTTTCACATAGCTTGACTCTAGGTAGGGGAGGTCCTGAAGGGAGGATGGAAGCTCTAAATTTCCTTAGTTATGACTTTGCATAATTTTTGCGCTATAAATTTTTTCTGCACCAAAGATTTCACTTTCACTTAAATTCAGTGAGACCTCAGTAAAAAAAAAAAAAAAGACGTACAGAGACAGATTCCATAAAAGACTAGAAACCTAGTCCATGACTTTGAAAAAAAAGAGAAGTTATTTTTTTTTCCTTTTTCTAGTCTATGTAATAGGTCCACATTGATGACAAGCAATAGCAGCGTTAATGAGATTAGGTGTAATGATGATCTATTATGGACCATTATTATGGTTATTGTGATTGGTATGGTTTTCCTGTTGATGTATTAAGTAATGTTTAGCAATTAAGAGATTCAAACTAGATCTCAACCATAAGGTACTGCATATTAAGGGATAAAAATCAGAAGCAGAAAAGCAATACAGAGCAAGTGGGTTTTAAAATTGTGGAGGGGCTTTGATCAGGTGTGCCTGAGGAGCTATATAGAACCTTCATGGGGGTAGGTGCAGGATTCGAGGAAATGTGGCAGTAGGGTGGGTGATGATAAGCTGCACAGTGCATTGAACACCACTCTTCCCATTGCAGGCACAGAAGGAGGAGGCTCCTGTCCTCAGCCTGCATCCTCATCCTCCATCTTTTGGCGTCCTGTGACTACCTTGAAATGCCCTCTTTCCAATTCGCGTTTCCTTCTGAAATGCAACCCCTTCTCCACCCCATTTCCTGCTGTCTTCCTTTCTCTCATCTTTGAAATATAGCTTCTCTCATGCTGCTCTTCTCAGCCCTCTGCTTTTTTCTTTCTATACTTTCCCTCAGAGACCTTATTCACTATCAAAGGGTCAACAACCACGTCTAAGCTGTTGACTCCAAAATTTTTATTTCCTCTTCTAGCTCCTCTTTCCAGGCAAGGGCACACATTGCCTACTTGATTTATTATTTCGTTTCCACATGTTGTGTCATTTACAGCTTAGGATGCTTCAAACTGAACTCTGCACAAAGTAGCTCCATTTCCCAAATCTCTCCAAGTAAGGCATCATTCTTCCCGTAATTTCCAGCTGTCCCTCACCCTCCATATCTAATCACTCCTCAAACAACATGCCATTGATCTTCCTAATTCTCTCATCTAACCAATATTTCCATGCCCATTACCATGACCATAGCTTAGGCTCTTATCTCTTATTTGGACTATTAAACTCTCCTCCTAAGTGATCTCCCTGCCCTTAATCTTTACTGCCTTATTCCATTCTAAAATCTGCTGTCAAATGAACTTTTCTCAAATAATGCTGGGATTGTTTTGTACCCTTATTCAGAAATTCTTATGACCCTCATTATCCACTGACTAAAGGACAAGGCATACAATTGGTCACTGAACAAATATTTATTGAGCACCTACTATGTGCTATGCACTTTCACAGTGTTAGGGCTTCGGCAGTGAACAAAGGTGAAAAAGATTCCTGTCTTCATGGCTTTTGCCTTCTAGTGACAAGACAGGCAACAAATAAGCAATAAACAGGATAATTTAGCGCTAGGAAGGAAATGAAATATAGCAATGGGCTAGAGAGAGAGTTGCTGGGTAGAAAGGGAGTTGCTTTAACAAGCTGGTGAAGGCAGACCTTTTGGACGACATGACTTTGAAGACCTGAATAATGAGCAGGAGGACCTCGTCACCTGAAGATCTGCGGGAAGAACATTCCAAGCAGAGAGAACAGCAAGTGAAAAGGCCCTGAGGAGGGAAGATGAATTATTTGTCATTCTTGGCCCTCTATCATGTTGACCCAAGCTAGCTTTTCAGCCTAATCTCATAAAACTCCTCCATATAATACTCAGATTCCAGCCAAATCAATCTTTGTACTGTTCTCCAAACGTGTCTTTGCATTCTTGCCCCCATATTTTTCTCCATTTTTTCCCCTTTCATGTGGAAAGACCTCCCCTTTCCTATTTATGACTATTGAAATCCAGCAAAATGAAGTTCAGAGGCCACCAGTCTACGAAAGTATCGCTAATGGCCTCCAGGAAAAGTCCATCATTTCCTTATCGAAATCTGCTTGCACACGTTGGAGCCTGTCAGATCTTACTTGTCACATCCGTATAGTTCTGTAGGGGGCCGCATTCCTAGAAAAGACATTGCAATTTGAAATATGTAAGCCGAATCAGAACTTGCTCATAGAGACTGTGTTATGATGATGGTTATACGGACCTGATCGCCAGTATACAGAGAAATGTTTCAAAACAATAAATTTAAGGAACTCTGTCTAATAAATCCATATTATATCTCAGAGCTATTCAAACTTTAGTTTTAAGCAGTAGAACCTTTCCCTTTAATAATATATACCCATATTTCCCACTATCTAAAACAGGGCTGGTCTGGTTGAATCATGGACAGGAGGCCCTGTATTCTCCCTGCTCAGCCTTTTTGACCTCATAAGCAACAAAGCCTCCATCTACACTGCTCGCTTCCACCCCTGGAACCCCTGGGACCTCTGTGAAACCCCAGGGTTCAGGCACATGATTCAATAATACACAGCATTACCCAACACAAAGAGAATGTAGTCAATTCAATTAGCCTCATACTTTTAATCTTTTTAGCAGGACTCTAATGGAGGCTTTGAGGACAGTGAGGGCCAGGGGAGGCCATTAATCCAGGGCTCTCAGAAATAGCTAGCCGGAGTATTCACAGGACAGTTTCTGAGGTCCTATCTCGATCTACCTTGGTTTAGCCAACTTCCCCTTTTTCTTTGTGTCCCAAATTAGATGTCACTTCTTCCTAGACACCGCCCCTGACCCCAAGGTTGGGTTAGATTCCTCAGTTACAGGCTTGGACATCAACCTGAACTGTCCCAGCCACAGCTCCCTATTGTAACTGCTTGTTATGCTGTTAATTGTAACCATGGCTCCTCCACTGCTCTGTGAGCTCTGTGTGAGGAGCAACTGTGCCCATCTTGTGCACCCCAAAACTACCAGTGCCACTAAGGCAGAGTACAAGGTGGGTGCTCTAGTATCTGATAGATGGGTGGATGGATGGACAAATGGATGGATGGACAAATGAATGGATGGATGAAAATAAACAAGGAGCAATTCAGGGCAAGAGAAGACAAGAATTTAGGCCTTACTGGCCAGAGCCTACCTGTAGGCACCCTGACGCTGTGTAGACAGTGAGCAACCTGCTGTAGTGCTGTAAATTACATTGTCAAGTGCCTTGTATTGTGGTCCTGCATACCTGTTTTACTTTGCTTCTAAAGCGTAAGCTTATAGGGAGTTTCCAACTACAGTTTATATCCATACCCCTTTAGGGAAGCTTTGCTGTTTGCTGCCTAGCATCCATTCCCTCTTAACAGTCCCTTTCGACAAGTACTCGTGCATCCTTCTCAGCCAGGTGCTGTCAATGGACTGACCATACTCTCAGCTCCAGGGTGGGTCCTAATTGCTTTAAGTCAATCAGTATATCCTGTCCCAAGGGGCCCACAGTTATTGGTTCAGGAGAGGCACATAACCCAATCACAGTCCATGAAATGTCAGCAGCTATTAGCCGGGGCTTCTGGGAAGGAGGGACTCAGCAGAAACGTTGTTATAAGCACAAAATTTAGCTCCTGACTGGGTTGGAGTCCTGTTTGCATGACCATCTAGGTGAAAGACCTTGGGGATATCACTTAACCTCTCTGTGTCTCGATTTCTTCATGAGTAAAAGAGACCATGGATTGTATTGGCGAGTATATATACATATATACATCCCACTGTATCTCTATCAAGTCTCTAGTTATTGCTTAGAAAGGCGCCTGGGATGGCTGCTAAATACTTTGTAAGTGAATATTTCACAATGCATACATGCATCAAATCATCAAGTTGTACATCTTCAATACATACAAAAAGAAAAAGAAAACAAGGCACCTAACACAGACATCAATAGAGAGTAATTACTATTGTTTCCAGTGGTGTCACTGTCATTATTCCACAGGCAATGGCAGCATGTAGATGTGAGGCTTTGGGCTGCAGCCATCTTGCTACCTCAAGGGAAGCCTGCCAGAGCATGCGGCCAGCCTAGGGGACAAGAGAACCCAAGACACAGAGAACTGAATCCAAAGATGTGAGTTGAGTCTCTGTATGAAGCCATGCCTGAAGCTAACTTTATGCCTAGACTTCCAGAGATGTGAGCTGATGAATGAAATGCCCCGTCTTGTGTAAACCAGTTAGAGTTGTATTTGTTATTATTTGGAGTGAAGTTTCCCTACTGGCTCACTGTTCTTTGTTGGCGAGGGGACAAACAACTTTTTGAGTACAAATGTGGGCAATCAAGTGATCTGCTACCCTCTGTTAGTCAGTTTTGCATGTGCTATATTCATTATGACCTTTAAGATAGATATCTGTTGTGATAATTATCTCCTTTGTGTGGATGTGGAAGCCAACACATAAGATTAAGTTATTTACCTAAGGCCTAGAGCTAGTCCAGGTGGATTTGAACCCTCCACCCTCTAACTCCAATGCCTATGTTCTTCCCACCACACCCTTTACCTCTCCACAAAGGTAGGGGTGGAAGATAGGGCCTCAAAAAATAAGTGCTCCATATTTAGGTACTTGAAAAAAGCATGGAGTGAAATTCAGTCCTTCCTGGTTTTGCTACCATCTTAGTACCATGTAATAAGATTCAATCCCAGGGACAAGTGCTAATTAGCAACCAAATATTTAGAGAATCAATAATCAATTTTTAAAAAGTGAATTAATGCCAAACTTAAAATTTTAGGCTGTAGACCTCCTTTTCTTAGAGCTACATTAAGCTGGCTGAGCATTAAAAATAGAAAAGATCATGAAATTAGTATGCAGAGGTTTTTTTTTTTCTTCTTTCCTATTTTTTTTAACTTTAGGTTCTAGATGGGTGGCAATCCTAAATAGGAAATGATTTCCTTTCAATTAATTGTAGATGGCCAGAGTCATACTAAAGGCTGTAATTCACAGCTTAATATTAGTACTTTGGGCCAAAATTTTATGTTGGCATATGTTCCTATAGTGAATTGTGATTGTCCTGTTTTTAATAGTATTTCCCTTCTGCTTTATGAAGAATTAACCTCTTGTGAATTCACTTATAAACTTATTGACATATGAAGCATCCACACCTGTAGAGAATTTTTATAAGCGTTATTTCAGCCAAACTGATGATATATCCCAGAGAGCAAGATCTCAATGCTTTTGAGAATAACAGTTTTGCAATTTCTTTTATGCATTTGAAATTAAGGAGTGAATATAAGGAAGATTTCATGGAGGTGGGAGAAAGCAAGGCAGGGACTGGATTATAGGATAGTTTAAAAGATGATGTATTCTCTTGAGGTTGGTTGACTTATTTCAAAGGTGCCTTAACCTAGATACAGAAGCAATGGACAGGGCTTGCTTATGGCAAAGATAAACCTTTTACTAGAGAAGTTAGATGCCTGGGGCATGACTACCCACCCTGACCTGTCCAGTGAGGAATTTATGATCAGATAACCCTGTGAGGTGACTTTCCATAGACCCCTTTTTCTTCTAAAAATTGTTAGCAAGAAATTGTAATTGTGAAGAAAATTACATAAATTCTGGGCTACTTCCTGACATCTACTCTGCACACAATTCTATGCATGGTGATGTAGGGCCCACACATGAATGCAAAGCTCTCATCTTTTGAAGGCTGCTAGAGATAAGAAAGGAGGTTTTCAATAATTCTAACCCTTCTGTGTAAGATCTCTAGGATTTCTGCCACTATTATTTTGCAATTCATTATTTCTGATGTCACTTGCAATGTTTCATTTTTGCAGAATACTTATCACTAATATAAGTTCTTTACCCCATGATATTCCTAGTGAGGAAAAGTTTACTAATTAAAAGTTGGTTTCTGAAATGCAAACATCATGAAAGAAAACATAAAGATAATTTTTAAAAGTAATAATTTATATAAAAAGGAGTACTGATAAGTGTATCTTTTCAAGGTTGTGCACTTAAGTCTTTCAGCACACCTTTTCTGATTATATTTGATATTAATTTTTATCTATGTTTATAGTTTGAAATAATTGATTTTGTATAAAAAGGAAACGGGAGAAGAAAAACTCTGTCTCCCAAGTCTCCTTGGGGTGTTTATTTGGAAATAAATTGGATAATACTCGTAAGTAACTCATTAATGTATATACATTTTTTGCCATATCAAAATTCTTACCTAGTCCAGTGCAAACGAGTGAAGGTTTATAATGCAGGGTTTGTATGAAAACTTTTTGGAGAGGGTTCATGGGATACTTTATACTATTCTCTCACCTAGAGTTTAGGACAAAGAATTTAACTTCACAGTGAAGCCTCAGACAGGAGACCCAGAGCCTGAGGAATCTTCCACCTTCCTCCATCTCTTTTGAAGCTTAAACCTGGGGGAGTGTGCACTGGATGAAGCATCATGTTTAGGGTGCAATTCCAATGTAAATAAAAATGATATGGTATTATCATAATTTGCTATGTTTGTTCACTGAAAGCCAGCTTGTGGAACAAACTGTCCAGCAAGGTCTTTGGACAATACATCAGAAAAGGTAACCAAAGGTAAATGTGTTAAGTCATGCTCTCTGTTCTGCATGTGTTCCTTATCAGGCCAAGTCCTCTCTCTGTCACACACCTCACACTGACCTATGTCCAGGTCTCTGTAATCTGGGCCATCCACCTCATTTAAGGAGGGGACCAGGCAGTATAGTCAAACGGCCTTCTTTACTGGATAGTGAATTGGTGGATTCTTTTTTTTTTAAAGATTTTTATTGGTGAATTGAGGGGATGGGAACAGTGCTGGGGAATTGGGGGAAGGGGAACAGACAAGTTGCTGTCATTTTGTTCTTCAGTCTAGTTGTGGAGGATGTTGCTTCACTGGCCCAAGTTGGCACCATCATTGCGCTCTTCTCTGGCGAGGCAGATCAGTCACCGGCTTCTGGACGGCTGCTCACAGCGGCTGCTGGCTGCTCACGCTGGCTGCTGGCTACACACGGTAGCCCATGGCAACCCACTGCCACAGGGGCTGCAGCCTAGGGACTCACAGCAGCCCAGCTCCAGTTTGAGCTGTTGTTCAGCATCTTAGCTGTAGAGGGCAGTGTCACTGGCCCTCATATGTGGGATCCGAACCGGGGCCCTCTGGCATCCCAAGCCAGTTCTTAACCATCGTGCCACTTGGCCGGCCCTGGTGGATTCTTTATAGTCTGCCTTGACTTTCTCCATCTTCCAGTCTGGAAGAATTGAGATTATCTATAGACCAGGGATGAGGCATGGGAGGGCCTGTAACAGCGTGGCTTATTCTCTCCCTTTAGCCAGGCAATGTTACAAAGAATTCCTATAACCACTGTTAGTTTTTATCTTAGAGTAAAGTAAAGTAATGTACTGGACAGAATCCAAAGTGTGGTGGGTATCTAGTCTGGCTAACTTATTTCCATGCCTCATCTATAGGCATGGGGACCCAGCTCTAGCTTTTTGGGGAGCTGCAACTGTCTATCAATGGCCTACAGATTCTCCATGGAACCCCTCCTTTACATTCCTTTAACCCCTTCTCCACCCCCACCCAAGCAGCTGCCTCTTCTCCTGTTGTGTTCCGTGGCATCGGGTCTAGTCGTTCTTGACACAAGACATAGTAAAGGGGGACACATAGGACCCAGGGCCAGGAGACGGAGGGGGTCATCAAGTGGTCTGACCTGAGGCTGAAATATCTTTCTAAAAATCATATTTTTCATACTATGAAGGTTACTCCTTCACTGACTTTCTTTTTTTTTTTTTTTTCAGCCATGCCCAGGCTGTTTTCCCACACGAGTATATATCTCCGTACATGTCCAATTAGCAGTGGCCATCTTTGTATGCTTCTGCTGCCTTCCTGTAAGTGTTCCTATCTATTTCCATTTGTAACTGTCCCATTTTCTTGCCTGTGGATTTTATTCCCTCCATTAGATTTCACACTCTTCAAAGGAAGGGGCCATATCTTCTATTTCACTTTAATTCTCTGCAAACAGACCTTAATGGATGCTCTTGGCTGCTTGATATGCCTTAACAAATAGCGCTGATTCTGCCGGTGCCCTGGGCTTTTCACAGGAAGCTTGTCAAAGTGGAGGTGCCCTTTTTGACCTTGAGCAAAGCTCTAAATCTTAGTCCGCTGTGTGTTTTCCTTTCATCATAAAAATGCTGCCACCGAGGAGTTGTGGCCCAACCCCAGACACAGGAATCAAACCTCAAATTTGACCCCATTATGGGTCTTGAGGACAAGGGGGCTGCAAGTCACACCCTGGACACTGGTTTCTTCGCTCGAGGGAAATTGTGTGTAATGAATAGTTCTGCTCACATAGATTTAACCACTCTCTTCCTCTGAGAACAGAACAGTTTGCCTGACAGGCTCATGATGAGATTCTTTTTGTCCCTTTCTTGTGTCCTAAAAAATAAAAACAGGGCCATCCGCAGAATAATGACATCAAAATAATACCAGGCTTGTGAATGAGCATAATGAATGCAGCGAAAATTGCGGGCAATTAGGCTGAAACATTGTCCTGGTCTTCTAGGCACAGTAACGCCTTTCCCAAACTGCTCTCTTCCTCCTCCCGTCCTGCCCAGGTTTCCTGAGGACGTTGAGACATTTGGTCATTTTAGCCTCTGCTGTGCTTGCTCCTCGTTATTTGTTGAGGAGTTTGTTGTTTGCTCTTTTGGTGTTATGATGCCTTTTATTGGGGTTTTCAAGGAGGCTGTAAGTGACCCCCTGAGGGACAGACAGCATTTCCAAAGCTCCTCGATGGAGAGATAATGATGGTTTCATGTGGGCCAGTAAACAGGAAAGCAGGAATTAAGCCCAGGATCTGGGAAAAATGGGTGTTCCAAGCTCAGGAATCTGGAGTCATTCAATCAAGTACAGTAATACCTTGGTTTGTGAGCATAGTTCGTTCTGGAAACAAGCTCCTCACATTGCAAGACATCGCTCGTTTACCAAATGAACAACAAAAATGGCAAAAACTGCAAATTACTTTTGCACCAACCTAATAGAAATGGTGGCTTGTCTTGTGGAACACTCGGGGGGAGGGGAAAGTTACTCGCATTCCAAGGTTTTACTGTACTTACTTGGAAATCCAACATGGGTTTATAGTCAGTGCCACATGATAAGAAATACAGGTCAAGATACAAATACCATCATGTTTGAACAATGATGGCGGATATTGGGTTGGATGCTTATACTTTGACTGATTATACTTTGTGACCAAAGTAATAAATAATGTACCTTATTGATGATCTGATAAGCACTGTCTAAGAAAGTTGGAGACTGCATTCCTTTAACTGTGACTTTGTATTGGGATTATGCTCCTGATCTTCACTGGCTGAGTTCAGTGAAAAGTGATGGATACCCAAAGTTTTAGTTTTCTAATTTGTTTAGAAAAGCATTGGCTTCTCTCTACACCCCACTTCTAAATTCTCCCTTTCATTTCAGTATAATTAGCTCCCCCTTGCTTAAGAATAACCTGAAGGGGAAATGCAGCATATATTCAAGAGATTCAGTTCCTCCAAAAAGGAGGAAACTCCGGCTTACTCTATGTTATTCCACAGCAGAGAGTAGTCCATTTATACACTAATCTTGAATCTACTTTAAACCTCATTGTTCTCTTTTTCAATGTATGCTGGTACTCCTTGACCTAACTTGAGTTATTATTTTTTTGTTTCTATGCCCTTACCTGCTCTGACACGAAGACCCATGCTTTTGATGCCCCTGATGTTTGAAATCATACCGAGAATCTTTACAATTTAATCAACAGTATGATGTACTTACCCTGTACCTGTAGATACTCGGGTCTGTCTCACAAAGAAAATTAACTCATCTCTAAGGTTAGGGCTTCCCAACTGCTTCAAAGTCATGCACTCCTATGCATTGAGGTGAATATGCACATATACATCCAGGGCTTAAGAAACAGAGTCCCCTGTGCACAGTTGCAGCTGGGATCAGGATGAGTGAAACGCAGCTGGGAATTCTTTTCAACTCAGAATAGGCTCTGTTCCAAGCTTCAACCATCACACTGCTTGTTTTAAAACACTTATTCAACTCCCAGGGAATGTACAAATTCCTGCAGGGGTAGTGCGGAAAGAAGAAGGTACAAGCCTGCCTGCCGAGGTCTAGAGAGCATGAGCCAGACTCTCCTGAGGGATGTGTTAGCGCAGAGAGGAAAGAGCCAGGCGTTTTCTGCATTCATTCCAGGCCTACCCTCTGGCAGTCGCTAAAATCAATACCACAAGTTGGCTGAAAGTAAAGGGGAGAAGTGGGAGAAAGTAAAGTTGGTCAAAAGAAAGGTAGTTTTGATTACTTAGTAGTAATAAAGACACCCCAAATCTTTTCTACTACATGTCCATTGAAAGAAAAAAGTTGACCAAGGGGGGGGTAATTAAGTTAGTTTGAAAAGTTCCCATCTAAGGAAATAGAAAGTTAAAAAACAATGAGAGTTAAGGAAATCCCACGTTGAAGCACCAAACGTAAGCTAGCTTTTCTAAATTGAAGCACCACATGTAAACCAGCAATTCAAAGGTTAGCTTTTGTGCTAACTCTATTCTTAGGAAGGCAAGATGTTCTTAGAATAGCAAAGGATGCATCCACCAAATGTCCTTCCCTTCCCTAATAATATTTAGTTTAATTATAAAAATAGATGTCAGAAAGGGTTTAGGAATGTTCATTTCTGCTCTGGGCACTACAGCTTCTATCTGCCAGGGTCTCCCTTCTTTTCCGGCATGCCTAGAATCATTGGTTAGGCATACACACTCACCAGCTTTGCAGGGAATAGCAGCCGCATTATTGGGCAGTGTGCATGTGTATATAAACATAAAATTCAAAGATTATTGTCAGCACTAAAGTTTGAAAGGATGAGAAACTGGCTCCATGCCCTGTTATGATTTGCAATGGTCTGTTGATGCATAAACTTTGGTTGGAGTCAAAATAGGTCCTCTGACAATAATTCTGAATGTTAATTTTAAGTGCTCTCCCATAGATTTATTTAACTTCCGAAAATACCAAGCTTCAAATTAATGGTCCATTTGTTTGAACAAAATCAATACAAAAACCGTGAGGACCATACTCTAATTCTCAGCCCAGAGACAGGGCTCCTATTTCCTGAGTTATCCTGGGAAGGGGAGGCGAGAGGAAGCAGAAGTCACTGTCAACATTCTGCCCCCCAGAAACAGAGAAATAAATGCAATGCCTGAATCAAGACAAGTAAGTGATAGCGCTTTTTAAAACATAAAAGACAGATGTGTTTAGAGCTGTCTTTTGAGAAATATACAGTATAATGATTTTGCAGGATTTCTTTTCATTTTTGAGAAATTCAATGTCTCCCCACCTATTCTCCCTGCTCTCTAAAAATGAATCAGAATTTATGCTGAAAGCACGGTTTTCTTATCCTGATTTAGGAGTGATCTTTGATTAACAAAAGTGTCCCTAATTCTTTCATTCAACAAATATTTATTTATTGAGTACAGAGTGAGGGGCAGGCTCTGTGACAGATGCTAAGGATACAGCAGTGAGGGAGTAAGACCCAGTCCTTACCCCTCAGAGAACTTAAGCATCTTGGGGAAGAAAGACACGTTAACAGGCGACTGCAGTACAAAAGTGTAAGGATCCTTCTGATGGTGAGTAAGGGGTACTTGGGAGCATGTGGATGGGAAACCCAACCCAGCATGCTTGGGGAAGGGGTCAGGGAATGCTCTCTGGGGGAAGAGATGTGAGGCTAAGACCAGAAAAGTGAGAAGGTAGGGAAAAGGAGTGGGAAGCTAAGGTCTGTGGAGAGCTTCTCAGGAAGACAATGTGGGCAATCCTGGCTGCTGGTGGGAGAAATGAGTTTCCCATTAACTAGAGCGGCCAAATTCCAACAACGGTCTTTGGTCATATTCTCCAATGTAGGAATGGTCAATAACTAATATTTCTACAGAGTAGGTAAATATGAAACAGGACTTGCTTTTGAACTTATACCCATGGAGCCAGGCACACAAGGGGGCTATTTTGTCTTAGGGTGAGATTTCATGCAGGAACATTACTTCTTTCTGTGACTGTTTTTCACAACTGACGATAGACTGACACATTATTTTTAAATTTGTTTGTAGGTTATATACATTCAATGGTTGAAAATTCAAAAAGAACCAGAAGGCAACACATTATATGCTCCTATTCACCTTACTTTATTTCTTTAACAATGTACCTTGAAGATCACCCCTAATCAGTAGGTGAAATAGTCTCTCATGCTTTTTGATGGCTTCATAGTTCTGTTTTATGGATGTACCCTATAGTGGTACTTTACATAGACATGTAGGTTTATCCAAATGTTGATGTTATCAGTAATTCTGCAATAGTAACATTGTACATTCCTGCAGGTTAAAATTCTAAACTGCCTGATAAAATGTTATGTGGATTGCAACTTTGTTAGATATTGAAAAATTGACTTCCATAGAGGTCTATCAACTTGCACTCCCATCAGTAATGTACAAAAGAGTGCATGTTTCCCCACAGTTTTAATAATTTCTTGGATCTTTACCAATCTGATAGAATTTTAAATGATATGTCAGGTTAATTTTAATTTGCAGTTTTCTTATTGTAAGTGAAGTTGATAATTGTCCATCTTTCTAAAGAACCATTTTGTTTGTCTCTTTTTATGAACTGTCTGTACCTGACTTTGACCTAATTTCTATTGTGTTTTGACTTTTTATTGGTTTCAATGAGCTCTTTATATAGACAGATGTGATATGTATGACAAAGTTTTTTTATACTCTGCTTAGCATGGGCCTAAATACTTTGGAGGCCCAAACGTATTTTAGTTTACTCTCCAGTGTGGAAAATGGAGTCTTAAGCACTGGTTCAAGTAATATAGGGAATTCAGAACTGCTTCCTAAGAAATATCTCAATGTAGAATTCAAATATCCCTGCCTTACCACATGGAGGAAAATATGTCTTAATCTCATCATAAAATATTCTTACCCTCTATTCCCCTACATGGTTTCCAAAGCCAATGAATTAGCAGTGACAAGATCATTTCATTTCAGGCCCTCTTTTGAGGAGTAGAATCTGTGTGTGCCTAATACTAGTTTTTATGAAGAGCTGTAATGGTAACGTCCTTAGGGTATGAGGTGTGATGAGGTATAGGGATAATGTGACCTGTTTACTCCTCCAGTATCATGCACTAAGTTTTGTCTATGAATTATTTGAAGACCCCAGGGCTACACATTAAAACCGTATCTCTGCAATTTCTTAAAGAACTGCCTTCATTGCGGTGATGGCTTTACCATGTATACTTATCTCCAAACCCACCAAATTCTATACATAAAATATGCCTCAATAAAGCCCCAGTAAAGTGATTTAAAACAAAAAACAAACAAACAAACAAAAAACACCTGGCTTTGTCTCAACCGTGAAAATTTCTCTCAGAATTTGTGCCAAGAACTTGGTTTCCAAAAGCACTAATTTATTTCCTCATTTTAGGGAATAAAAGTTTTAATTCTAAAACCCCAACTCCTTCTATTTAAATTCCTTCATTATTGTTATGGCTATTTTTGATGAATTTTCTTTTTGGGGGGAGGGGGATGATCCAACTAATTAATAATCAACTAATTCAATCAACATTTCTCAACCTCATCTGCACACTAAAATCACCTGGAGACTGAAAATGTCTCTATGTCCCAGACAATTCAGTCAGTATTTCTGGGGGTAGGTCTATTTAGAAGCTGCCCAGGCTATTCTGAATCTGTGAGGATTCAGGATCAATGAGCTAACTAAACAGGTAAAACTGTAGAAGCAGAGTAGAAACTGTCCAATGACATCATTATTTCCATTCTCTGTGTGATGAGTAAAAATAATAGTAGCAAGGAGGTATTATATTAACAGTCATAAGTTTGAAATGACATTGGGGGTGGAGAGCTGGTCTCTCTCTGTGTCTCTCTTTGTCATTCACCCTGGAGATCTGGAAAGGAAGATTCATGTGCTACTTTCCAATGAAACAGGAACATTTCCTAGAACATTTGACTTGAAGAGCTAATATTGTCCCGGGCTTTTGTGAGGTGCAATTTTCTTGTTTTTTTCACCCTTCCATTTGGTAAAGCTCATTAAAGGCAAGGATTGTGTCTTAACAGCTGTGTATGCTCAGTGTCCTACATGTTGCCAGGCATACACTTGGTACTTCACAAATACATGTGAGTGAAGAGAGAGAAGGAATTAAGTTTTTAAGATTGTTTGAATTATACAGGAATATATTGAACATTCAATAATTGTGTTGTCATTTTATATTGCATTTAATCACTCAACTGGAAATCCTGCTATGGAAATGAACTCTTTTAAAAAATCACCTAAGTGGGCCGGCCGAGTGGCGCATTGGTTAAGAGTTGGCTTGGGACGCCAGCTCTGAGCAGCAGGGGCCTGGTTCGGATCCCACATGAGGGCCAGTGACACTGTGCCCTCTACAGCTAAGATGGTGAACAACAGCTCGACCTGGAGCTTGGCTGCTGTGAGTTGCCGGCGACAGTGTAGGCTGTAGTGGAGCTTCAGTGGACTCCTGTAAACTACTGTGAGCAGCCGGTAGCCAGTGTGAGCTGCCAAGAGCCACTGTGAGCAGTAATCCAGTGACAGGTGACCAATCTGCCTCACCTGGGAAGAGCACAATGATAATACCAACATGGGCCAGTGAAGCGATGTCCTCCACAACTAGACTGAAGAACAAAAGGACAGCAACTTGTCTGTTCCCCTTCCCCAATTCCCCAACGCTGTTCCCCTCCCCCAATGCCCCAATAAAATCTTTAAATAAATACATTAATTAATTAATTAAAATGTGGTTATTTTTTTTTAAAGTCACCTAAGTAAATATCCTATGAAATGGGCATTAAAGTATACATAGAATAAAGGCAGGACCAGTAACTCTGCTGCATATGCCATTCCACTCCATATATGTATTTATCTATTTTATCTCTTTCTCATCTCTCTGATGTTCATCTCTGCAGGAAGTGAATCAGTGTGGGAGGAAGGGTTTCAGAAGAGAAGGGGATGGCTGGAAAGAAAGATGGGGAAAGAAAGAACAAAAGAAGAGGGATAAAGAGAAAGGTACAAAGCATGAGGTAAGGATTAGTTCCACACCATGGGCATTTGTAGTTAAGTTGCAAATACACTCATGAGATTTTTGTATAGGAATTGGCTCTTCACATAGAGATCAGGGAGAGAATGAAGAGAGCTTGAGAGTGTAGTACTGGGGCCTTGACCTGTAGAATGGGGGCCCAAACCAACTACACAGGTAGCATATCATGTAAAGCCAGTTCCACCAACACCCCTTCCATTGTAGCACCACAGCCTACTCCATCTCCATTAATTCAGTAGGAGTTCACTGAATACTTAATGTTTTCAAGACATGGGCTTATGTGAATATAAGGAATATATCAAGATAATTTCAACAGGGATCCTGCCCTCAGGGATCTTATGTCTGTATCTTCAACTATGATCTAAAATAGAAAGTAATACTTGCCATAAAAAGGTACAGAGATTATGGAACTTTATAAGAGGGATAGATTCTCACACTGATTCTCATGTAGCAGCTCTTTTGACATTTCCCTTTCAAGACGGTATTATCTCTACACGTCTTAACTTCCTAGAGTCAATTTCTTGTGCCTAAAAGGAAATAACTCATTATTTTGAAGTACTGACTCCAAGTTATGGCCAAGGTACCTCCCAATTCTAGAATTCCACACTATGATCATTAAATAGTGTTTTCTAAGTGGCCAGATACATATGTCATAGTCCTAGACTGTTAAACACACACGGTCCTTGCCTTGAAGGAGTAGAAAATCTCAGTAGAATGTTAAACAATATATAAACACACATGTGTGTTGTATGTATGATGGAGCCCCGTGATTACTTATAGGAATGACATAGACATCTTGAAAGATTATTCTATTATTGGGACCAGTCAATTGAAATCTAATTAATACAGGGGAGTTAGAGCCAGGCTTGACACCATAGATAATCTCATCAAAGATTTAGGGTTTCAGTTGACACAAAGGGTGGACTAGAACTAACTTCAAAGTACCAGAGAACCCCAGTTAAATGAAATAAGATGAAAAGGCTCATGTTTGGGAGGATGGGTGGAAAGGACCCCTTTTTTTAATGCTTAGATTGAAATGAGATCTGATATATTTGTAGAATGTATAGTTTTGCCATTTTATGATTAATGATGGATTTGGAAAGGACTTTTCCCAGGTACATCTTAGGGTTACACTAAGAGAAACTTTGGAGATGAGTGGGACTGATGCCACACACTTTATGTGTGGCAATCATCTTTCCTCGTTACCTGAAGAAACAGACCTCTGTGGCTAGTCCAATAAGAAACGCTAATTCTGAAGTGCCAAAGGCCAAGGCAAAGGTTGTCAGTTTCTGTGCTTTGGTACTTGTTTGCCCTTCCCTTGTTTTTCAAGTGAAAAATTCTTTTTGGGAAAAAAAAAGAAAAAAGTGGTAATTCTGTTTCAGCAAACCAATGGCCTGGGGGATGACTGACTGATCTCATTTCAGTCAGCGCAGTCAGGGAGCAAGATGGCGCTCGAGGGACAGGTGGTGGTGGCAGCAACGGCTACCTCCGCTCAGCCTTCTCTCAAAAAGACCCCGGGGTTTGAGAAGGACTCAAGGTGAACACTCTGGATGAATGGGAGAGGAGGTGAGAACACTGACTTTCCTTCACCTGGGTCATCCTTTGTCAAGGCGCCAACATTATGCTGACTTGGGTTTAAGAGAGCGAGAAAAGGCTTAAAAGGAGGAATTAGAGGTGAACAGTCTATCAGAGCACTTTGGTCTTGGACTTAAGGCTGACGTGGTAAGGAAGCGAGGGCAGACTCCAGGGAGCTGTTGTTAAGGAGAAAAGCAATTTGGTCGGGGAGGGGACAGAAATCCCCCTTGCAGCAGCATGAGCCTTTACGAAGCAGTCTCGTAAGGAAGCGCACGCAGGTCCTGTGAACTGCTGCTATGAATCCGGCCGAGCTGGCTCCCAGCACTTCATATTGTACATATCAGTGTCAATTTGATAAACCAGGCAGTGACTGGAGCCACCATTTCAGGAGCCTCATAAAGTGAAACTGCATTATAATTTCAGCAGTGTTAAGAGGAACCGAAGGTTTCAACAAAATGAAACCCTGTGACTACAGATATGAAGTTCCATCTTCCCCGAAAGCGGCTTTATAGCATATAAAACCAAACTTCCTTTTCACAATTAAATCAGAACAAGATAGATGTGTCTCATTCCTTGATATAACGGCCTCGAAGCTTCTTAATGGAAACACTCTAATAAAAGTGTATCTCAGAGACTGACCACAACCTTAGCAGGGGCTGCTAGGAGAATGGTAGGCAACAGCCCCGAGCATTCAGCCTGATCAAAAAAGAAACTCCTGTGTCAAAACTTGGTGATGAAGAAGTCAGGATGAATTGCGGGAGCTGTGAAGACGAGAAAAACACAATGACGTCTGGACAGAGCCCCTTACCTTACAATTTCAGAGAAGGCATTTCTGATCTCTCAGTCCAAAGGTCTTCTGAAGACCTTCTGATATCTCCATCAGCCTGTCTATAGTGGCTGGAAGGCGAATAGAACGGCCTCTAATCTCCCTTTTCTCTGAGAGCCATGCAAAAGAAAACAGGGCATCACTGGACTTCTCACACTGGAGCTGAGCTCTTTCAAAATAAAATCCCTTTTTAATCTCTCAAAGGAAGAAAAAAACAGTCTTTGAGCAGCCATATAGAAAATCCTAATATGTGTTCAGAGAGAAAAGCACTGCTAAGAAATGCACCTCTTAGCACTGATACGAGACCTTCCACATAGATGGAAACCCAAGCTACATTTCCCTCCCAGAGTTTTCCATTTCCACAGCAATTGTGGCTTTTCCAAGCTTGGCCTTCCATAATGACTGTATTCCACAAACTTCAGACCCAAGTCGCATATAAAAACCACTCCCCCACCCTTCCCCTCAGTGGGGGGAGTAGGGATTGATTGTTCCTCATTTTCATTCAGTGCAATCAGGGGACAAGATGGTGCTAGAGATGCAGAAACAAAAAAATAATCAAGCTACCTTAATCATAAAGAAAGCTATGAAATTGGAATATGCCAGGTAGTCATTTTCATGTCCACAAAGGTCACTTAATAGCGTTATTTACTGCAGGGAAAAGCAGGCAGAGTTTACACTGAAATTTAGCAGTCAGAAATGGAATTCAATCACCAAATTTGTTTCCTATTGTTCATCTTTGCTTGGAAATGCCACCTCGTGCTAGTTCTGTTATCTGACCAGAGTGCTGGGGAAAGCCATGTCTGTTTAAATGACAGCCACTGTTCTTGGACTTGAGAAACTCGCTTAGTCGTAAGTCCATGGCACGGACTTTCCATGAAGTCCCTGTTGGATGGGTCTCAGCGTGAGGCTCTGTCTCACAAGCTAATAGCTATGTGACCGTGGGCAAGGTCACCTCTCAACACCTCTATACATCTCAGTTTCTTCCTCTGTAAAAAGGCAGCTATTTCATAAGTGTGTTTGGAGGAGAAATTTAGGTAACTGTCACAGACCATGGTGCGTGGCACCTGATAAATGCTCCATAAATGGGAGGTGTCAGTAGTAGTGATAGTGTTGTTACTATTCAGTTTCTCAGGCCAAGGATATATAAGTTAGGCAGACTAGGCCAGGGCTGAAATATTCAATGTATCTTCAGTTTTGTTTTTCTCATTCCACTTTCTGGCAATGAAAGGACATCAGTGAAGCTTTCGAGAAAGCAGATCCATTTTTTTTTTTTTGTATTCAACTGGTGCCCTCTTTGTTTGGCCACGAACACATTGCCACTGTGAATAATGAAAATTCTATAATGTTTTCACTCAACTTCTGCTTCTTGGCAGCCATGACCAAAATCATCCTGCAGCTGTCATTTACAACAGGGATCCACAGCCAGTTGCTTGCAGCCACCCTGCTGTGAGGGGCAGCTGCTCAAGAGTATTTCAAGCAGGAAAGTGACAAAGCCAGATGCTACCAGGAATCCCTCAGTGAGGGCAGGGGATTAGAAAACAGTAAGCTTTGCTCCCCCAAAAGGATGGGGGCTCCTACTAACAACCCATGCCAGGCGACTAACCATATGATCTTCCTGCGATCTTGTTAATTACAACAAAGGCCCAGATACTGCACAGTGCATGGAGACCTACAAAAATTAGGCAGAAACAGTGGAGCAGTGAAAAAGTTTCAGGAAAGGTAGTCTGCTATGGCAATCTTTTAAACCTTTCTTGTAGGAGTTCAAAATTCCTTAAATGTAATTATATAAGAAGCAATAATAATGTAGAACTTGAACTTACATACAATTCTTTCTAATACATAATATACATTCTCTCCTTACAACGCTTGAAATTCAATAACCTATTTGCGAAATCTTAGATCTTAGGGTATTCCTTATCACCAAACACACAGCGATTTTAATATGCTGATGTACCCTACATATAGCACTTTCCAAATATATTTGATCATGGAGAGAGAGAGAGAGAGAGAGAGAGAGAGAGAGAGAGAGAGAGAGAGAGAGAGAGAGAGAGAGAGAGAAGCAGCTGCAGGAACATGTTTTCTCTGCAGTGAACTTTAGGAAATGCAGCCCAGACTATATGCATCTTGAGAACAGGTACAATATTTTATTTCTCTTTATTACTCCTAGACCCCCTAGCTCAATACCTGGCATGGAGTAGGTAGGTAGGTATTCAATAATGTTCATTGAATGAATTAGTAAATGCTAAGGCGATTCCTCAAATTTATTGATAAATACTTATGAAGCAAGGAGGAGAAAATAGTTTTTGGTCAGGCCAAAAGAATGGATGCTAAGATGTGTCACCTGATGAAGGGGTGCAATCAATTTTAGAGTAAAACTTAGAATAATTCAGAAAAAAAGAAATTACTGTGTCAGGGAACAAGAACATAGTGAGTCACATATCTAGTAGAACAGTGAAATTATTTTAACGTAAGAAATTCAAAAATAATACTTTTGCCTCTAGAATATTGTCTTCCACTTGCCTATGGCCTGATGGTGGGAAACTGTGACCTGAAGGCCTGCCTTGCCTCACAGCAGGGGATCTCCTTTTTTTATTTCTCTTACTCACCTGCAGCACACAGAAAAGGTGAAGCAGGCTGTGCAGATTGCCCTGTAACCCCTAGTGAATAGATGCTGGTGGGAGGAGAGGAGACAGTCTGAAGGAGGCACATCTCTCCACCTGAGCCTCTCTTGTATGGCCCTGACACACAGCAGGGCCCACAGCACACACCTGGCCCAGGCTGCCCCGTCACCAGTCCTTCCCTAACTCACATGGCAGTCTGAGGACCATCTGGACCACCGCTGGAAGGCCCCACAGGAAGCTGCAGACATGAGAAGGTGTCCAACAGCAGCTGCCAGGGTGCCAGGATGCCAAACCTAGCACCTTCCTCGCATGGAGAAGTACAGGGCTGCTAGACAGGAGAGCTGAGGACCTGTTCACACCTGGCAGGTTAATACAAGGAGGTACATTTTTTCCCCTATCAGATGGGGAAAAGATCAAACAGTGTGATAACCAACTATGCTCACTTTCTTAAAACCTCATAATATATATTCTGAGAAGACTAGGCTGGTCAAAAATTTTTGATAGACCGGTAAATTATCAGCATCTTGTGTTGCAGGCAAAGGGGGTGTTATTTGCCTGAAGTAAGATAATTCAGTTGCAGTTATTTCCTGTACAAAAATACTTTTTAAATCTCTGGCAGAATATCTATAATCAAGCGAAGTCTCTTCCTATGCCAGCAGCTGCTTTAAGTGCTTTCCTAGGGATTCTTTGTTGCCAAAAAATACAATTACTTTTCAGTTACTTCAGAAAACTTTTAAACAAACAGGAGGAGAAATGTCAGGATCCGAAATAAGAATCTGCAAAGAAGCTTGTTTCCATCACATCCATTTTGGCCGTGAGGGGCAAGTATGGTGATTCCGTCTTGATAGATTGTGTTTCATTTGCCTTGTAAGCACCGTGTAATTTATGTCTCGGGTTGAATTGTATCAGTGGACATCTGAGCTCGGTGGGATTTGCTGTCGGGCTGCTCTCCATGTGTCAGTTACTGTGTGAGTCCTAGGATCTGGCTTCTGGGCGAGCCCAGTGTTTCATCAGATTGGATGCACATGCGGCAGTAGGGACAATGAAGTCTCCAAATTGGTCTCATATAAATACAAAGTGACAGTGGGCATTAGGGACTTGTAGCCAACCTTTAAATTTCTGAAATGACTGTAGACTTTGATTTTCTATGACTGTTTTAAAACTAGAAGAATGCTGTCTCTCATAAAGCAGAGCTGTGCTTAAAGAACTAGGTTGTCCCAGGGCCTTCGCTCATCTCTGGAAATGAGAGGAGAGCTTAGATTGATGGCTTATTGTATGTTATTAACACTACCTCAAATGATCACATGTATGATCTCATATAATAATCACACACTCCGGCAATGTTGGAATTATTCTCCCCATTTTCCAAGGTGGAATTACCTTCAGGTGCTAAGACATCCATTCATGTGACATAAGCCATATAACAATGTATCATATGGCAGAGACAGAATTTCAACCCAGATCTGTCTAAATCCAAAGCCTAGGCTCTTTCCACTAAATAACCATGAAAGATTACATTGATTTGGTCAGTCCATTAAGAGGGTATTTGAATGCAATTGAGCTATTCTGTTCAATAGAACATTTTTGGAACAGTTTACCGACTTTCTTGTTATGCACACCTCTAGCTGTGGACCAGGCAAGGGGAGAATGCATACAGGATTGTGACCACGATTCTGGTACTCTTATATGTCTTGCAATGCAGTGGGCTGGAACTTAAGCAGCCTCCACAGGAGACCACCAGACCACCTTGAAACAAAGAGTTACACTGGCATTGGGACAGTGTGGCTCATTCAGGTAAAGCCCATCTTCATTTCCCATGCTACACCACACTGAAATGGGATGGAGCTCTCTCAGCCCTGCTGGTTCTCACCATAACTGCCTCTCCCGTCAACTGTGCCATTCAGCTGCCAAGAGTGTGGGATGCTTACTCTCACTATCAGAGGAAAGCAAAGAATAGTTGCAAAGGAAGAATGTCTTCCTTGTCCCCTTGGAGATCAAGGGCATGCACAGTCTTCAAAAATAAGCCCAAGGCCATACTGGCAGGCCTGCTGCGGCTGGGGCATCCTGCCAGAGGAGAGACTTGAAACATCTCTGAAGAAAGTGCAAAGGATGGAATGATTCATTTACTCACACACTGTCTCCTAAGCAACAACCATTATTTTGTTCTACCTGGAACCCAGAGGAATCCAGTTTAGCATAAAACATAGTCCCTCCTGAATTTTAAAGAACATCTGGGCACTCGAACATTACAACCATTCTTTATTAAAGTATTTATTTATGACACCTACTATGAGCCAGATGCTGTCTTAGGTACTAACTGCATTCAATGGAAAACAAACAAACAAATAAACAGGAAATAACCACTAAAACACACTAATGAAAATAATCAAATTAATACAAATTTGAGTATATGCTTCAATTGCAACTATGCAAAATGTATATGCATCAGGCTGAACAATGCAATAGCAAATGCACAATTGAAAGAAATTATGTTGGTATCCAGGACAATAGTTTTTATAAAAAAAATTTCTTTAATACTGGTTTTATGTTGATTTTATAATTTAAACAAAGCAAAAGAAAAGGAAAAATAGTCAAATTAGACATTAGAATTAGTTTGATGAGATGTATTTTGTTTTTTTGTAGGTCTCGGATTCCTTTCATCTAATTTAATTAGGAACTTGGGATCCTTGAGTATTGATACTCAGTATCATTTGGGATAAGATTTGAGAGTGGTATGGTAATAAATCTATGAGGAAGAGAAAAATCTAAGCTTCCACACAAAACACTTAACTGAATCTTGATGTCTAATTGTTATATTGTCAAACTGTAATTCCCAATAATAGGAAAGGAGAAAAATAAAGGAAGTAGATCCTATAAGCAAGAATTAGAAATAGGACATGGCCGTGGATTAAAGTATATTCACATATCTTTTTATTCAAATGAATTTGAGACTGTTTTAAAAGTCATCACAGTTTGCCCCAAATTTTCTACAATGTACTATTTCAGAAGAACCTGTATGTTGGCTTATTTTATCAGTTGAACGTTAAATGAAGGTTCTTGGTGAACACATGGTGATAAACTATTGTATTGAAATGTTAGCAGCATTAACATCACAGTGAAACTGCACTTCCTCTCCTTCGCCACCATCTTTTCACTTGTGTTAGATATGAGATCATCCTTGAGCTGACCAGGGGAAATCTAATCACATCCCCTTTTTGGAGTTTTTTTGATCACCCTTTATCAAGTAAAAGGTCTTAAAGTACTGAGTTTTGTTTATATGTTCTGTATTAATGAAAAAATTAAATATATCATCACCATCAACACATTTGACCAATTTCTCATTATAAACTTGCAAAATGTTCTGATTATCACATGCCTTCAAGCATTACGTAAATAATTTCCAATGTAGCAGGTCTTCAGGAACTTCGATGCAGTACCAAACATTACTTGGAATGCTGTTTCTTAGGTGGGCAGAAAGATTTGTGCTATCACTGAAAAGCAAGTTGGTGGATGAATTTACTATGTCTAGGAAGAATTCAGTCTCATATTGTGGTTTAAAAAATTAAAAAAAACATAAAATGCACAAAAATGAGAAGCATTGACAAGTAATTTCACACATGCTGCTAAATTCTGCAGAGCGTTGCCAAGGCTAGCCTTTAATCTCTATGGGAGCCATAATAGCTATAAACTCTTATTCACTGTCAAATGTTGTTTGCAGGGCTATTTGAAAAGATAGGAGGTGAAAAAAATCCTTTCAAATTACCTTACATTCTTTTTTGACCTGCTTTAAATATCATTACCACTTTACATCTGTTGATCGCTCAAAATGTACTAATTTCACCAGCCCCAAGCAATATTATGAAGCGGGATTCATGAGGTTTTGGTGTTTTCCTGGCTTTGCTTTCTAGGTGCTCACCTCCATTCTCTCCCAGTAAGTTTCTCCCTTCCTGAACCCAGCTCCTGTTCTCTGTTCAAACCACTTAATAACAATTTGGAGGCTAGATTCTCAGGGAAATGCAGGCCAGTGTTGTCTACTGACCTGCATTCATACATCACCATGCTAGCTCTCTCAGGTATGATCTTACACAATGAAATGGGCCTGAAAGAGTAAAACTAAACTGTGGGGAAATCAGACTTCCTGGGGCGGGAGTACACCTCCAGATCCTTGGCAGGGAAACTCTTGAGTTAGCTCTAGCTTTTCTTCCCTTGGGCTCCACAAATACGCTTTGGAGTGTTACACAATTCCCCAGCCTTCTTCACTTCTGTCACTCTGGGGGAAAACCCAAGCTGCCCTAGAGTTTCCCAAGTTTGCTGCTACCCTCCCGGTGATGGAAAGAAACTCCTGGTTCTGGGAGCCTTTAGAATTTGTAAGGAATAGTAAGTAATTCCTGCTGTGAACTATGTGAGGGTAGAGTGGGTGAAATGGGGGATAGTTTCAATGGCGTGCTGAGCGTGGCAAGATGATTGTTAAATTTTCAGGAATTTTGTGGGCCAATTGTTATCACCTTGGCAGCATACAGTAAGCCACAGGTGGAACTGTTTATATCATGAATAGGCAAATATTACACAAATTAGCTGTCCTCCACCCCCAGCGGGTATGGGTAGAGCCAGGAATGGCATGAATAATAAGCAGTGGTGGTGTTTCCCCACCACCTATATCTCCATGTGTCTAGCTGCCCTGTATCTATATTGTTCACTCTTATATCCCCCTTGACTGGCACATGTTAGGTATTCACTAAGTATTTATTAAATAAATGGATAAATGAATGAGTTGGAGACAGAAGAGATTCTCTACATAGTATGTATGATTTGTTGTGGCCTTTGTTGAAGTGTCAAAAATGTCTAGACCCATTCCCTCCTGGCCCCTCTTTGACTATGTATTTTGAAGTTCCTGTGGTAATTGCCTCCTTCTGTCACCTTATTCCTGGAACTGGAGCCCACAATTTGCTCTACTCCCTACCTCACACCCATTACCTCATCCATTCTTTCCTGTCATGTAGGTTCATGGAGATCCTGCAGAATAGATTCTTAAAAAGTTAGGAAGAAAGAATAAAAGAACATTAACTGTCTTAGTCTGTTCAGGCTGCTGTAAGAAATTACCATCAACTGAGTGGCTTATAATCAACAGAAATCTATTTCTCAGAGGCTGGGAAGTCCAAGATCAAGGCACCAGCAGATTCGGTGTCCTGTGAGACTCTGCTTTCTAGTTCCTAAATGGCCGTCTTCTCCCTGTGTCCTCACGTGGCTAACGGAGGAAGGGACCTCTCTGCGGTTTCTTTTGTAAGGGCACTAATTCTATTCATGAAGGCTTCACCTTCATGACCTAATCATCTCCTAATGCCATCATACTGGGGATTAGGTTTCAACACATGGATTTTGGGGGAGCAAAATGATCAAGCCACTTCCCTGGCACTTTGCTGTATTTTTATCTGTATTATTACCTACCTGGGGCAACCAACCATCACAGTTTGCCTGGGACTAAGAGGTTCCTGGGACACAGGACTTTGCTGAAACCAAGGAACTTCCAAGCAAATAAGGACAAGGGTTGGATGAGGATGAAGAGAGGTGTGTATGTAAAGTGCTTAGAACAGCCACCTGCACTTAGTACTACGTAGGACTTAGTTATCGTTCTCATGTCTCCAGATGCATTCCTTTGGTTCAATGGCTGAATAGTGAGATTTAAGGGCACAGTGACATTCATGGACAGAGAAGCCTCCTCAGAACCACTTGTCTAAGCCCAGGCCCTGCCTACCCAGGGCCTTCTTCGGACAATGTTCTAAAACATCCTCAGCTTCAGAGGGCGATTAGGCAGAGAAGTGTTGCCTCAGCTATTGTCCCAGTCTGCTGCTGTGACTGTCCTTCTGGTCACTTTGAACCCACTACTTGAATGGAGGAGAGAGGTCAGAGGAGAAAACAACTACCTGATTATCTGATCTCCTTGTGAGGACTGAACAGGGCCTGGAGGGTGAGGGGAGGGGAAGCCAGGGATGGGTTGCAGCTCCCCGCCTTCCGTATCCTGCCTCTGAACAGACTCCAGCAGGGGCCATCGGCTGCATTTTAAGTGCTGTACATTGAACATTACTGTGGGGACTTGCTGTGTTAATTCTGTGCTTCCCCCTGTGTCTGGCATCAGGCTGCCTTGCTTCTAGTCCTGCCTCTTCCCCTGCTAGGTGGGTGACTTTAAATAAATTATTTAACTTGTCAGTTCTTTCCTCTGTGAAATGGGAATAACAGTAACAGGATCAATACTGTGAAAGTGCTGTGAGAATTAAATGAGATATTCCATGCAATGAACTTTTCTCAGAGCCTGGCCTGTCATACCGTACATTGTTCAATAGCTGTTCACCAGAGCGCCCATTTATATATGGGGTACGATATATGGGGGTACTGACAGGAAATGGTGACTCTATGATATTTCACTGCTATGCTTACATTTCCAAGTACTAAAATCTTCTTTTAGCTAACTAAACTTACACATGACTTATTCACTCATTTTTAAACATTTCTCTGAAAGTTGAATGTTAAAATTATGACTAAATATTTTTCTAGGCCTAATGCTAGTTGAAATGGAGATCATGTGCAATTTGTCTGCCTTATTAAGAGTTTGTTTATTATCATTAACCAATAAGAATTTAAAATCTGAGCTTCTAAAAACGGGTTCTAGAAATTAGGTTTTAGTGTGTCATCAGTTCTCTCTCCCAGAAAGAATGCCAGAAATGAATAGCAAATAATAAAGTTGTATCTTGCATGTTTCATTGCTTACATGTTTACCCAAATCATTCTTTTTATACTGAACCAATTCCCAATCCTCCTTCTTATCAAAGTTTCAGAAGCAGTTCTAACTGTGATAAGGAAAACTGAACAATGCCTTAAATTCCTGGTTCTATTTTCCCTTCCTTCGTGCTCTTCTGGGTTTGATTTCTGGTATTCTCTGGTATTTTTCCATGCAGAGGCTCTTACTCTCAGAAGCATGGTGCAAGGCAAGTATTTTTCCTTAAGACAGGCTGGTGCTGGCAGAAGACCCTGTGCTCTTCCCTCTCCCATATCCTTGTGCTTAAGAACAGAACCAACTAGGTCTCTATGATCACACCACTAAGAGCAGCCCTCTGTACCCTGCTCACATAATCCTATTTCTCTGTAATAGGCCTTTAGGTCATGTGGGTGGGAATAATCACAAAGGTAAAAAAACATCTTCTGGCCTCATGATATATGAGGGGTCTTCCCAGAGTCCATCAATGTGTATCGTTAGTTCAATGTTCTATCGTATCTACTCTCTAAAAGAAATATTTTTTTAAAAATTACATATTGTGACTTGTCAAACTGTACCCTCTAAGTAAACGTAGCCCAAAATATATTTCAAAGGTAGTTTTAATAATCATTCCCATTTCTGCTAAGTCTGAATTTCCTGTAGCCCTATAGATGCTCAACTTGGAGTTGAAGGTCAGAGGTTGTATATCTCTAAATTTTATGGCATCTCAATTTAAAAAACCGGATCCATTCATCAAACTGTAGACCAAAAATCTGTGTGTTATCCTATATAAATGAAACCTAATTTTTAAAATAAGAAAAAAAAAAAAGTTCCAATGAATTCAGAATCCCTTGGTGGTGGGGCCTGAATATGGGTATATTTTTCAAAACTCTCCTGGTGATTCTAATATGCAACTGGTGTGTGTGTGTGTGTGGGGGGGGGTGTTACTCTCTAATATAGGAAAATCAAGGGTAGTTTGGTGCAGATTTTGGGCACTTCTGCCATATCTGGACACTGTACTCTTACCCTCAAACCCTAATAGCATGCTACAGAAGTTTCAATAATGCCATTTTCTTCTAAGCTGGTTGTGATACTTCCACCCTTCCCCACCTAGACCTTCTAGAACTTTATTAATATGCATTTGTGAAGGGTTTTTACAAAGTAGCAAAGTAGATCTTTCACACATCATACCGCCAGAATGGACATTTGATTTATTGTGAGATATAAAAAAATAAACAAAAAATGTACTCTGCTCCTTTCATCAGGGAGTAAAATTATTATTTTAATTTCACTATAATGAGTTTACATTTCCCATTTTTCGTGCCCTGCTCACCTTTTGTGTCAGCTACAGAAGCCCTTCTCCATGACACACTTAGAACTAAGAAGGAACTGTGAGTCTCACACAGGAAGGAATGAACATATCCACCACAGACCACAAAAGGCATGACTGGCAGCTTTCTGGACCTAGCCAGAAGCCAGAAATGTGGCTTACACTGGAAATGACAGAATAGTTTGTATCTTTTCCCTCTGCACTCTACTGGCAGAATGTTTTATTTACAAGATGACACTGATCATCCCATGTCCTTGATCAGAATTTTTCAGTGTTTCCTGTTGGTTGCAAGATAAAGGGCCGCCTCCGTGGTCCACCACTAAATGGCTTTACTCCTCAGGCCTACCACTGCTAGATCTAGCCTCATTTTCCACTACTTATCAGCTGTTCCCCATGCAAAGTCTTCCCATTCCACACCCACTTCCTTCCCTGGGCCTTATCCCTGAAACATCCTCTCTCTCTCTCTCTCTCTCTCTCTCTCTCTCTCTCTCTCTCTCTCTCTCTCTCTCTCTAGTTCAACCACATTTTTCCTTTCCTGAAAGTCTGAGACTCTGCTCCCACTAGAATGAACATGGGCTTTGGACTCAGACAGATCGACTTTAAAATCCTATGACCTTCAGCAAGTTGCTTCATTTTTTTATGCAAAAGAAAGGAATGATAACGATACTCCTGGGAGAGGATAGCTGTAAGAATTATATGAGATCACACGTGAATGCACTTAGATGATCAATACATATTTCCCTTCCCTTTACCACTCAAATAGCATTGTGGGTTTTTGTGAGCATGTCTTACCATCTCTAGAACAGCATAGGGTCCTTGAAAGCAAGGGCCTTTTCTTAAACATGTTTGAATATTCTCTAACACTAAAAAGAGTGCCTGGCATGTAGAAAGTCCTCCACAAATATTGTTGATGGCTGAAGAAATAAATGAATAAACTTCTGCTTCTGACCCTCTGTTGGATAAAAGGCAGCAGTATAAATGGGGATGTGAGGGAAAGAGCCAGCCTCCTTAAAATAGTGTCCTGACAAAATGTTACAATGATCAGCATAATCATGAAAATGCATCAAATGCCTTACCCAGCCATAACCTATTTAGGCTTCCTGGACATGGACATGAGGATTTCAACGTCACAAGGAATTGCTGAGCTTATGTTCCATACAACAGCAAAGAGATATCCAGCATCATACACACAAAAATTCATGGACATTTGATGTTCTTACACTCGCAATGTAAAGAATAAAATAGGCTCTTACAGTTTCCTGTTTATAACTACCCTTTAATAAACTGCGCACTACTGTGTAATACAGATGGTTGCTTGGTATATCAATGTAAAAGAATGCTTTAAATTCTATGAAAAGAGGGAGGAAGCACACAAAAGGATGCTTTATGGACAGTACAGGCAGGGATAGTGTCTCTTTCACAATAGGGACAAAACAAATTTTTTAATAAAAAGATTCTGTATGTAGAAAGGTTACTGCTTCATTCTGAGGTGAATTGTTTGACAAAAAGTTGATGCTGGAGAGTTTCTGTTCCTTAGGAGGGGATATCTTTGTCCTCTCTCAAGAGAGAAAAAAAAGAGAACTAGATGTGATGCTTTTGAGTGTTTACTCCTAACACTGCTAAAAAAAAAAACACTCATAGTCTTGATAGATAACACAAGAACAGTCTCAGTTTTATATTGCAAGGTAAGAATGAGCCACTTACTGATGTTTAAGATCCATCAAGTTCTTGCAGGTAAATTGAGACTCTTGACAGATGATCTTGAAACAAAGCAGTGCAATGTGATATTTCTTTACCACCAGAAAGAAAACACATTCTTGACAGCTGAGAAATGGTGACCAGGTCTTGAAGTCATTTTTTTCCTCTTAAAGGAATTTGAAATATAAAACTTAGGACAGAGGTCACATCTTTGCTAGGCTCTTCAAGAGCTTAAGGTGATATCGATATCCCACAGGTAGACAATAACTTTTAATCTTTAAGTTTTTAAGGAAAAATAAGTGATATGATTTAGTGAGAATTAAATTTAGAGCATAGTTTAACAAATGCCTCACAATTTCACAAGGACACATATTTATTCAGTTGGCTCTTCATTGCTATATCTAATATTGATGGAAAAAATATAGGCTAAAATAAAAACTCCTTGATGTAAATGCATGATAATAGCAGCATGGCTATTTCCCCAGGTAATATTCTTTTGGGTAACAAATATGAGCAAAATTAAACAATGCTGCATTTTGCATTTTATTAACACCTTCGGGAATTTTAAAATCTAGATTATTCTTTCAGGTCTCATAAAACCACTTTAAACAAGGAAAAATCACTTTTCACATTAATGATTGATATTATAGCTAGTGGATAATCAATGACATGATTATTTTTCTAATAGATTAGATTTAAAGTAAGGAGGAAAACTGAAGGGAAGCAAAAAAATGAAATTCTAGAATCTATCACTCTCACCAAGATACAAAACATTTAACAACAAATCAAGTTATAAACAGTAATGTTATTGTTACCCTCATTACCAAATGTGACTGTTAATGCTAGAGATTTTTTTGTTTTTTTCTAGCCTAACTCTGACTATGAAATATAAATGAAGAAAAATATCCTGCAATTATTTACTATCTTATTTGAAGAGAGCTTATGTTAACACCATATCTAAAATGGATATGGAGCAGCATAGCTATGCTTCTAAACTTTTACCTTCTGACATGCAAACATAGCGGATTTAGTGAAAAGACAAACAAAATGAAAATTCATTATTTTAATGTATGTCCTTTTTCCTAGTTTTCTTCAATCATATAACTGTCATTTTGAGGCCATATTTCTTCCCTAATCAATAAAAGTGGAGGAGAAAGGATTATCAAAAAAATGTTCTACCCAGAATTCATCAAAATGTATTAGTCTTTGTTTCACCCTAATTATCCTAAATCAACACCTTTGTCTAGAAGTTTTTATCTTTTTTTTCTTCCTTTTAATCTCCCAACTACTTTCTAATTGCTTCCACATTGTAAAGAACATGAATATTGTCATGACAACTGAGCGGAAACTTTGCCACCAGAAGTTATTCAAAATAAAATGAAATACCACTGTTGGGCTTTCTAGTATTGGCTGAGATGATAAAAATGTGCTCTGTGCCTCCCACCTTAATCTAGATCAAAGTATTTTGGACTAATTTCTCTGTTTACATCAGGAGAAAAGTGTTTGCTTGTAATTTTTGTGTGGGTTTAGTTGAATATATTTTAGTTATAGAAATGGTACGTTGAAGGAAAGAATGTTTGAAGCAATAAAAACCTAATTATTTTTCCTGGATGAGGAAGGTAGTGGGTAAACATGCAACCTTTCTTTAAGGGCATGTAGCTTCATATACCAAGTTAAAAAAAAAGGGGGGGGGCAAGATCATAGGGTCTAAAGTTGCACTTCTGGGTGATAAACCTATGAAGTAAAGCAGGCAGAAGAGAGGTAATTATAAAGGTCAGAGGGGTGGTTGATTTGGGGGGATGGAATGGCTGAGATTGAGACAATTCACATGGAGAGGCTTTTGAGGTGATCTGGGAGGTGCTTACAACGGTGTTAGCCTTATGATAATTCATTAAGCTATACACATTTATCTAGCTTTCTGTACCTGTGCTTTATTTTACAATAAAGAGTTTAAAAAATGTTAAGGCTATGCAGCTTTAGACTATGAGCATAACTGTAGGCTATTTATAATCTGGAGAAGGTTTCTTGGACTTGAAGCAATGCCTCTTCCTTTGTGTGTCTTAATATTATACAGAGAGGGTGAGAGATCAGAGAGAAAGATCAAGAAAAAATGCCAGAAAGAGATGGAAAAAATCAATCATTTGAAGATAAAATTTTAATTTAGAATTACCTTTAAATTATTATTAAATTATTCAGTGTAATGATATTTTTTCCAAAGAGATACATGCTAAGTATTTATAAATGAGATGATATATGTAATATCCGAGATTTATGTAACAAATAATCCAGTGGGGATGGGATTATAGGTGAAACTGTGTGCTCATATGTTGATAATTGTTGAAGCTATGTGATAGGTGCATGGGGGATCATTACATAATGCTCTCTGCTTTTATATATGTTTGAAGACTTCCATAATAAGTTTTGAAAGTAAAATAAATTCTAAAATATACAGTGAGAGTATACATGTTTTCTAAAATACCTTCAGATACTATAGTCTTCTGGGAGTTTGTAGCATTCCAATAAATTTTATGTACCTGAATAACTATTTATAAAAATGTTATCCTTTTAGAGATTAGCCCTTCATTTGGGACTATTTCAATTACAAATTAATGGCTTAAAATAATTACAATCAAATGGCCCTATTACTGAAATAAAACAAATCTAGGTACATTAGCAGGTGGGGATATTGTCTGTTCCTGGCATTGGGGAACATGTAGTGTAGCAAATTCACAACGAGGAAAGAAAGGGAGATATAAGCAAAGCAGACTGTGCACAATCAACATGGAGCACAGAATTGGCCAACTCCTTAGACAAGTCCAAGGGAAAAGTACCAGAGGACTGCAATTGTTTCTAAAGCGTTGCCATTTTTACTTTATTTCTTCTCAAGACATTATACCTATTCTATGAAAAGTGAACTGGTTTGTTTTCTCTTACATGCTATTATTTAACATATATGTTAAAGCTATGAATAAATTTGCTGTAACTCACAATCTTATATTCTTTCTGTTAAAATTTTGTTCTTTCTTGAGCTAGCAACCCCTTGACCTAAGGAAAAAACTACCTTTTTCCACATCAAAATAGTACTCATAACTAACTCCGTTAGCTGCTTTCCTGATTACTGCCATCTTCTCCACAGATCAGCGTTCTATGAAAGATAGGAAAATGGTTCACTTAGAGAACACTAATTCCCAAATAGGAACCTTTTCAGATGAAAAAGCCCTTTTCTTAGAGCATACGTCCCAGATATAAAAACCATAACTAAGTCCCAGAAAATAAACAAACAATAACACCCTTTTTATTTGGAAATAGTTTCAAACATAAAAAGATGAAAGAAAATACCGATATTCACTTTACCGAGATTCACCTATTGTTAGTATTTCACTCCATTTGCTTTATTTGTGCATTCTATATGTCTCCCCCATCGAGCTCTCTAGTGTGAGGATATATATATACCGGGGGTGCCAAAAAAAAGTATAATCATTTTAAGAATGTTATCTATGCTCAAGCAGTAATCAGAAATGTCTGGATGATGATGGTTAGTAACCACTTTGAGTACCTCTTATAATTGTAGAAGTCAAATGTGACTTGTATTCATCTTTTGTTATTGGTATATATCGAGTATTACAATTAATACAGTGTTTTCCTTTCTTAAAATGTGTATACATTTTTTTGGCACGCTCTATATACATAACACTTTTCCGTGAACAATTTGAGAGTTATATTTATACAGCATGCTCTTTAACTTAAATACTTGGGTTTTTATTTCATAATATTCAGGATATTCTTTTACATAAATAACCACAATATAGTTTTCAAGTTTAGTAATATAACAATGGAACAATACTTGTACTTAGTCCACAATCTATATGTCCATTTTGTCCATTAACATAATAACATCTTTATAGCATTTCTTCCCCTCCAGTGTGGGTTCCAGCCTAAGATCAAATATTGCATTTAGATATCAGCCTTTTGTTGGACAATTTCCAAGGGCTTTTTTTGTCTTTTGTGTTATTAATTCTTTGAAGTATGCAAACATATACAGCAACATCCCTCATTTAGAGCTGACAGGCATTTCCTGATGATTTAATTCAGCTTATGTATTACTGACCAGAATATCACATAGCCAATGCTGCGTGCTTTTCCAGGTCTCATATCTGGAAGCCCAGGATGTATATTTGCCCTCCATTGGTGATACTAATTTTGATTACATGGTGAAGGTGTAGTACTATTTGTTTACTACATAGTTATTATTTTTTTCCCTTGTAACTAATAACCAACCTATGGGGATTTCTTGAAGATTATGCAAATATCCTGCTCCCCATCAAAACTACCCCTATATTCAGCATTGATTGTTGACACTCACTTGGGCCACTCTTTGCAAATTGATATTTATTCAACTCCAGCCCTCCCTCCACGTTTCCACTTGACATTCAGCATTCTACTGTCAGCAAGAGGCCTCCCTCTCCCCTATCAATTTATCTACTTATTATCAGTGTGAACACATGGATTCCTATCTTATAATTGTTCTATAATTTACTACTGTACTCTGTTATTTTGGCACTAAAATTGTCCTGGATTTGGCCAGAGTCAGCCCCTTCAGATTGGCCTCTATCTTTTTAAAAAATCATTTCCTTTATTTCTGGCACTACAAAATGTTGTCGGTCTATCTTGTATCTATCTGCTCAAGTCATTTTTTTTTAAGTTGCAGGAAAGAAATTTATTAGAAGTAAAAATACATTTCAAAGAAGCAGAAGCAGGCCTGAGCAGTAGAGAATGGCTCAAGGGCCATTATTAGAAAAGAAAGTACACTCCAAAGAGTTTGGAGCGGGCCGAGCAAAGGAAGCTCAAAAGGCCTCAAGTCTTGAATAAAGTCCTTTCTCTAAGAAGCACTAGCTTCTTTTCATAAAGAAATATAAGACTTCAAAATATGCAGGCTAAGCGTGGTCACTTTATTCCTAGTGGCCTTTCAGTAGGCAGAGCTAGGAAATGTATGCATATATGTAGACATAGGTATATACACACATATGTCTGCATACATGCATATACATGTGTACTTAGATACGCCTATGCACACACACACACAGATTTTAGACATGGTGAATTCACACTGATGCCTCCAATTCTAATGCATCACCATGAAATTCTTTCTTGTTTTTCTCAGTTCTATATTTGTGCATCTCTTCTTTCATAGTGAGGACCCTGGCTCTCAACAATATCAATACATTTATTCACCTGCTTAATTTTTAGAATACATCTAAAATGGTTTCTATATTGCTTTGCTGATAAAGCTACAAAACAAATAAATAAACCTACTAAAGAGAGGTCAGGGTTTGCTTTCAATACTCACTACATCCCATCCCCCAACCAAGACTGAGGCTATATAGTCAAATGCTGCGTTTATAAATTGCCTGCATTAGAACTTCCCCTGCCCTCAGTGTCTTTATGGCATATTCGTACATTTGAAATACAATTCTGTTTGTTTGTTGCAGTGTTTTCCATTTTAGTGTTTTCATCCTGGTTGAATTAATTTTACTTTTAATTTGTGGAACATTAACATGCTTTCAAAAGTCAAAACTATGCAAAAAACTGTAAGGAGAGAGGTGAAGCTCCGTCTTATCCCTTCTTCCCTATTTCCTGTTCCCACTGTAAGTAACCAGCTTCCTTGTTTTCTGGTTTATCCTTCTCTATTAATTTGCTTGGGGTGCCATAACAAAACACCACAGATTGGGTGACTTAAACAGCGGAAATTTATTTTCTCACAGTTCTGGAGGCTGAAGTCCAAGGTCAAGGTGTTGGCAGCTTTGTTTTCCTCTGACGCCTTTCTGCTTGGCCACCCTCTATCCGCCTCTTCATGTGGCCACCTGTCTAGGCTTCCAGGTTCCTACTGTCTCTCTGCGTGTCCTAATCTCTTCTTCTTAAAAGGACACCAGTCAAATTGGATTAGGGCCCACATTAATGGTCTCATTTTAACTTAATTGTCTCCTTTAAAGTGCTATCTCCACATAAAGTCACTCTTAGGTACAGTGCATTAGGGATTCAACATATGAATTTGCAGGGGACACAACTTAGTCCATAACTCCTTCCTATGTTTCTTTTTGTAAAGATGAGTAGACGCATGAATGTTTTAATTCCTTTTTTTCTTACACAAATAGTAGTGCAGTAGTTACATTCTTTTGCACTTTTCTGGCTCACTTTTTTTCAGAGGCATTTTTGTAAAACATGGTTTTGAATTTTTGTATCCATTATGTAATATCCGTTGCATATGTTCAATAGATTTCCAAGATTCAAGAATTTTTATGCATTTGTAATGAATGCATCAATCTTAACCTCATATAAATTGTTTGGGCTAGATAGTAAGCAGTCTTTTTGGATTGTTGGCCTACTAAGGGGTCCTGAAAAATAATAATTTCTAAGGCACAGTGGCTTGCTTGATCCAGTAAGGTGGACCTGAAATAATTAAATAGCAAAATTGCAAGTGGTTGTAGTCAGGGGGCATTTGATGTGCAAAAATAAAAAAAGCATTATAGTCAGTAATTCTTGTTCAGAAAGAATTCTTGCTCATCATTTCCAAGTATGAATTAATATTTTCTCTCTAAAAGCCAAGGTCTGTAGAATCCTTTTTACTATCACAGCAGAGCAGAGAGAGAGAACACAGAAATATAAAAGGTACTCCTAAAAAATAAATAAATAAATAAATACATACATACATACATAAATAAATAAATGGTATTCCTCAACCCAGCCCTCCTCTCCCCCTGCCACCCCCCCACACACACACAAAACTAAAAGCAATTAAACTGAAGATTAAGTCTGGATCTGTGCAATAAAAAATTAGGAACAGTAGTAACTAATGCAATAGAAATATACTTGCTGAAGGTCTTATACCTAAAAAGCCTGAACATAAATCATCGAAACAAAGAAACTGAGTTTCTTTTCAGGAAAAACAACCTGGAATAGTAAAAACCAGGCATAGGTTTTAGAGTCAGACAGCTACATATTTGTCAAGTATCTTTGGCCATTCAGCCAAACCAAGCTTAGGTGTTTGGAAAATCTGCCACTGCATCTATGAGTCTAATACAGGTCAGGGCCTAGATTCCCACCATTGAAGAAAAAAATAAAGAAGCTGGTTTGTTGCTATGGACTGAATTGTGTCTTCCTAAAATTCATGTTTTGAAACTCTAACCCCCAAAGTAACTGTATTTGGAGATGGGATCTTTAGGAGATAATTAAGGTTAAATGAAGTCACAAAGGTAGGGCTTTAATCTAATAGAACTAGTGGCCTTATAAGAACAGGGAGAGAGAGAAGAGGAGGACAGATAGATAGAACTCCTTGTGGAAATCTCTCCTGGGGTACAAAGAAGAGGTCATGTGAGGACACAGTGAGATGGTGGCCATCTGTAAGCCAAGAAGAGAGGCCTCACCAGAACCTGAATCAGCTGAACCTTGATCTTGAATTTCTAGTCTCTGGAATTGTGAGAAATAGATTTCTGATGTTTAAGCCACCCAGCCTGTGGCGTTTTGTTATGCAGCTGACCTGACCTAATACACAGGCCCAGAACAGAGAGATAGACTCCATCTTTAGATGCTCTCCTGCCGGAGCAAAGGATGCAGAAAAGGCACAGAGGCAAAGAGCTCACGTTGATGGTGGCACAGTAGCAGTGACAGAATCCTAACCTGTCCCTTTCTCTGGTATTTAAAAATTATTATATATTACAACTTTACATAAATGCACACACACACAGTATATCTTTTTAGTTCTTTCTTTTTTACTTTTCCTCTTTTGTTTGATTCCGTCAACTCTTACCCTACCCCCCATCCCAGACATTCACTTCTGGTGACAACCTAGAATAGATCCTTCCACGTTTTTCTCCATATCACGTATTCCTACATGAACACATACATATTCATATACATATATAAACATAGGATTTGTCATGTTTTAAAAAAATGCGATCATATTATAGATACTTTTCTGCCTCTTGTTTTTCCTACTCAGCAACTCCTTAGGGAAATCTCGTCAAGGTACCAGGGAGTGCTCTATTCATCTTTATTAATGGCTGTATTCCATTTTATTAATTCCACCATAGTTTATTCAGCCATTCTCCTTGATGGTCATTCACTGTCTCCATGTTTTTTTCTATTATAAACAAATGGCATGGCTTGGGCTGAGCTTCTGACTACCCAGCCTTCCCTTTGTTGTTCTGCTCAGTGTTGAGCCTACTTCTCCACATATGATACCTTTTTGAAGAGGAAAAAAATACTATATATATTTCTGGAGGATACATATAAAAGCTGTGAGGTCTCTGGTATTCTTCCAATAAATCACTGCTCTGCTTATGTTAACCAGAATCAGAATCTATCATTTGCAACCCAGACCCCTAACTAGTATACCAGGGTTCGCATCTTAGCTTTTATTAACTATATTAGCTAGTTTATTAATTATATTAGCTATTATAAATTATATTGTTAACCGTGTGCCCTCTCTGAGACCTTACTTCCTTGTAGAATTATAAGAATTTGGAAAACACAAGCAATGTGGTTAGTACAGTGCTTGACATATACTAGATTCTCAATAAATGGTAACAAGAAACCATTATTAATAACAACACTTACTGATAACAGTTAAAGAACACAGAAGAGGATTAGTGGATGATATGGAAGGTCCCATCCAAATGAGACCAGGATCGCTCAAGTCTTCATCAGTCTTTTATTGAGAAGGATTCAGGGTTATTGTCATAACTGTATAGTATTTTTATGTCTAATTACCTATTTATGATCTCATATATTCATTCCCTAGTGTGGATTCAGGCATTCTTATTTTGCCCTTTCCATCGTCATTACAAAGCTTGGCATTACAAGAATCCCCTGTGATAGTAACATGAATACTGAGAGGACTGAAGCAGTAGACACATCTGATGATAACAGGAATGATTTGGCCCAGATGGGCAAAGCAAAGAAGCAGCTCCTCTTACCCCAAAGCCTATCCTTTGCAAGTGCCACATGTTAATTTACCATTTGACACATTCCAAAAATGTCTATATCCCTTTGAATTTTTCTTTACCAAGTAAGGGTATGATTGTAGCAGCTATTCCAATGAAAAGAATGTCTACATTTAGTTGTTGCTATTTTAGATGGGTCATGAAAAGAAATTTCCCTTCAGGAGTGAGCATATGTTGACAGTGCATGGCAGAGCTGTGTGTGTGTGTGAGTGTGGTTAGGAGGAAGGGAAGCGGCCTTCTTTTACATGCATATTCATGGGGGAAACTCATACAGTTCTTTGAGAAAAGTTTTGTTTATATATTTGATTCTTGATAGTTAAAGCAATTAATTGAAAGGGAATCATTAGCTTCAGTTTTCTTTGTACTTTAATGCTGTTAACACATAGCAACTAATATGTTTAATGTGTTGTTAAGCATTTATTTTTTTGGCTGTTTTATTTTAAAGTCACGAGAAATTTATTTACATTGACAATTATTTATCTCGCTTTTTTGACCAAATAATGATTCCCCTTTATTAAGCTTTCAGTTTTTTCTTTGATATAGTTGATATTTGCTATTAACTGTCCTTGCAGTTTTTTATTAAATTTTTTTAAGTTTTAAACTAGTTTACTATTGTGGTAATTCATGTTCATGGCTAAAAATTCAAAGAATATGAAAATATATAAACTGAAAAGCACAACTACACTTCTCACCACAGTCTCACTCCAAGATGCAGTCACTGTTTACAATCTCTTGTGTATCCTTCCAGGAATAATTATGTATATATGTAATTTCCCTAAAAAAAGGATATGCATATGATATCATTATAAACTAAAATTTCTGACTTAATAACTATCTTGAATATCTTTCCACATCTTGAATATCTTTATATATATATATAAATATACACATAAAAGAGATGATATAAATATTATCTTATAAAATAATAAAAATATCTTTGTATAATATGTATAAGGTATAAAATATCTTTAAATATATTTATATATATGTATCTCCTAGCTGCTCATGTGATTTCTGTAAAATATTTAAATACATTTTTGTGTGTATATGTTATTTTAATAGCTGATTAAAATTCCATTGCATTGGATGTTTTATAATTTTTAGTTTTCAATTTATGAACATTTAAGACATTGTGAGGGTTTGGTTTTGCTAGATCACTTTTAATAAAATGACTGACATCAGTTAAATTGTTAATCTTATTATTGAATAATGGAAATTAACTGACCAGAGGGAACACTTAAAATTCACCAATATCCAACTCTTGCCAGCCCCCAAATGATCCATATGTTGCTTCTATAGCAGCATTCTGGAAACCAGTTAACTAAAGCAATAACATTCCTAGAAGGAGTACTTTTGTCAGTAAACTACATTTACACTTCCGTTTCTGGGTTAGAGTTTGCAAGAAAGTTGGTTATTTTGATGTCAATTATATAATTTTCTTTCTGATGACAATGAATGCTTACTAGAAAGGCCATGGATCAGTAAAATCTCAATTGAGCCTGTGTACATTGCCTAATTGTTCATGTTATTCCCATAAGAAATGCAATAATAGCAGCAAGATAATTCAAAGTGAAAAAGAGGGTTCAAAAATTCTGCAAAATATGCCAAGTGCTTTCCACTTACGTCATTTATTTTTACATTTTTTTGTTGTTGCTTTTGAATGTTTAACAATTTTTAAAATTGCAATTGATTTCTTACTTTTCTATTAATGGGTAGATTTTTCTTTTTTGGTTGACATCTTTCATTTTGTGGTACCAACAAACATTAAGCTAATAGTAAATACCAACAATTTTATCTTTAAATCTCTGAGTTTTCTTTTTCTTTCTTTTATTTTCTTAGTGGCCTCAATTTCATAAAAAAAGTCCCTTTCCCATATTTTTATTGTCTATTTATTTCTGTTATCACTATTGCAGATACCCTATGATGTATGTGTTATATGAACTCTTTTCATTCTTTTCATTATTTTTATCTTTACTGTTTCTGTAATATAAATTATTCCCAATACAGGATATGCCTATGCCTCTCAGAATGGGCCCAGCTATTACACATGGATTGGTCAGACATTCTCCAGTCAGTTCTGAAATATGCATTATCTTCTGTTTCCTGACTATTTCTCTATTCTTCTGCAGCAATATGTGAAAACCCTTATGTTGTGAAAAAGATATATGTACTACCAAAACAAAAAACAATATTTCATTTAGACTAATTGTACATTTTCAAGATGTTTTTTTCTTTTTGTTCTCAGTACCTTAGAATAGTGCCTGGCAGCTAGTAAACAGTCGATAATTTTTCATCAAGGGAGTTATTTGCTTTTTGAATGGATCCAAACTGTTATAAGTGTAACTGCAAAATTATATTTGATGATGGACAAAATCAGAAAACATCATAGAAAAATAATAATTGATTTGTTAGGGTGGGATTGTAGTTGGTGCTTTGCTACTATTTTTATTGCCTGGCATTATTATACTGCTGATTGAACAATAAGAAGTCCTCTTAGAGTTCATCTGTTATAGGTCTGTGTCGTGCATTCAGCATTCCCTCTTCTTTCACTAATAGAGGAGCATATCGTGGCCTTCCTCTGACCCGCCCCCAACATATTTTGATATAGCAAAAATGAACTTTTTGAAAAGAGAATCCAGATCAATGGTAAGGATAATAATAAAAATAAAAACCAGCATTGCTTATTTGCCCATGGGCGAAGCACGGTATTTAGCACCTTGCTGGCAGCACCTCATTTAATCCTCCTGACATTGTTAGGAGGTAGGATTATTCTAGTTCCTATTTTAGAGATAAGGAAGCAGAGGCTCTGAGAAGTTAAGAATCTTAATTTGGGAACCCCCAGCATCTTGGGTCTGTCTCTAACGTCCTTGCTCGTAACCCTACTGGAGCCTGAGAAGAACGGAGTGTTGGCAGGCACCATCTAGTTTGCTCCAACAAGGATTAAAGGGGTTGATTGGGCATTATTCTTTGTTCAGGGGTTGTGGCCATTGCCTCAGCTTTGTTTACCCAACACTCAGATAAATTAGAATATAACTGAAGAACAAATAGGGTGCACCCGTCAAGGGAATTATTTGCATAAGAGAGAAATGTACGGCCTGGGGAAATAAAATAATAAGGAAAACAACAACAAAACCACATTCTTATTCTCAGGAATAACAGAGTCAAGACTGCAGTTTGGATCTAAGGCTCATCACTCAGGATCGGAGGAAAATGTCTGTTCAGATTCATACCCATCCCAGGGTCTGAGGCCGACGGTGTTGGGAGCAAGAATGACGGGGCTGTTTCACATCACCTGTCTGAGACTTTGAGAACAACCCCTTGCTGAGCCACATAACAGACCACAGAGGGACCGAGGGTACGGTGTCAGGTGAGAGATCCTGTATACTGCCACCTCAGAGTCTTTGTTGCAGGAAACTAAGAAAAAAAAAAAAAAGGAGATGACTCCATTCATGGGGTCTTGTGTGACAGCCCTACTGTTCATCCTTAGGCTGCCCCAGTGTTCAGAACCATCTTCTTTTCCTCACTGACCTTGGGACTGCCTCCCTGTGTCATGCCCCAATGGATGGGAGTCAGCCCTACGAATATGCACTACACCCAAGGAGGAGTAACATTTTATTGTTTTTGCTATTAAATATTGTTGTTTGTCCTAAGAAGATGGTGAACTCTTCAAGGGCAAGGACAATATTATTGTTTTGTCTCTCCAGTGGGGCTTAGCACCATGTTGGGCATAGAGCAAGCATTTGATAATTCCTCATTACCCTGATTTGACATTAGTTTGGTTCTTATTGTTAATAATTCAAAACTGTACAAGGTTGCTCAAAGGTATAAATGAAAAGGGGAAAAAAAAATCCCTTTTCCCTGGCCATCACCCAGGACAACATTGCTTGGAAAGGATTAAAACATTTTGTATCTCTACCAGCCATTTCCCTGGGAAGCAAAGCAAAACGCATAATGCTGATTAACATGGTAATGTTCTCCTGTAGGCGGACAGGCAACTCTGAGGCTTGCTTCTCACCTTCCCCCTCCTTCCTTAGATAGAATGACTTAATTCCTCTAATGTTCTGAGAGAGAAAAAGAGGTAGAGAGACAGACTTATTTACAGTTATGTAGACCCTACCTGGGATACAAATTTCCTACAGGAATTGAGTTGAGAAAGCAGTGAACTTTCAACCACAACAACACAAATGCCTGATGCTTCACCCCGACTACCCATCAGAATAAATTAGGAACCAAGAACCGAGAAGAGATGTGATGCTTTAGGCCATTTAAGGGCCTTGTTGCTGAAGTCAGTGAGGTTTCAGTATCAGAAATAGCTGCAGCCTCTAGATCTCAGTGACGGTGGGAAAAATAAAATACCACAACACACCTGGCACATTATCATCTTTCAGCTCGGTAGTTTATTTATACTTCATCATGCACTTACTTGACTAAGACACTCTGTTTCTCTCAAAAATTGTTATTGCCAGAGCTCACACGCTGCTAGGTCTCTCTGGTGATGACTGGGTGTTTGGTAATTTGTTTGCCCTTTGACAGAAATGAAACGGTGGGCTGACTTGTGGTTACAGCTAAGTTTGATAAAGCATGTTTATCCATGGCAGCAAGGAATGAGAGCACTGGTCCAGGAGTCAATACATGTTAGCCTAATTTCTTTCTTACCTTTGGCAAGGAATTCATCTCTCTGGGCCCCTTTTCCATACTGTAAATGGGCAGGTTGGACCAGATGACTTAAATGATCCTTCTCAATGTTGATGTCCTCTGCTATTGTCTATGAGAGAGTAGGGTTGACAGAGAGACGTCCAACTGAAAACCAGAAGGCATGTTCTTGAGGGTCTTGCCTGGCCATTAAATGACTCATTTTACCTTTCTGAGACTCAGTTTCTTTCATCTTAAGATCTATTCCAGTTCTAAATATTATGATTTTTTATGATATTGCTTACTGAGTCTGAAAATATCACAAACATACGTTCTCAGAAATCACCTTTAAGATTTTCATACTGCACAGATTGTATCACATAAACAACCCAATTTGATCATCAACAACCAGCATTTACTGTACAAGCAAATGGTTTATCTGAACAACTGTGTAGGGGTGAGAGGATGCATATTTCACAAATCCCACTCAGAAACAATGGTTTCACTCGTCTTATCATAACTGCATTTTAAACCACTATTAATATTTAGCACAATTACCACCATGTTGTCTGGTTTTCATGAGGTTAAACGCTGTGTCAAGTTGATAAATTCTATATTTTTCACACTCTGGAGTGCCCACTTTCTACTGAATGGTGCCCCTGGCAAACAGCCAACAAGCGCAGATTGGCATTTTCATACAACTGACCAGTGGAAAACTGCGCGCCTGTTGAGGTGTTTATGTAGCCTGCTTCCTGCAGTAGGTTCCGCTTTAGAGTTTGACCAAGTCATCGCCTTCCTCCCCTAGGAAAGAAAGTGTCATTTGTTTGCACCAGCGTGATTATACCTGGCTGTTGTCTGAGCTCTAAGGAAGCACTGAGCAAAGCATGGCTACTATTTCCAAGGAGCTATCTGTGAGAGACAGAGGGGCCTGCATTGCTCTGGAGTGCTGCAGACGCTGTACCCATCATTTTCCATTCTGTCTTATTGGCTTCCCTCTAAATAGCAGAAACACAGGCGTTAGCTGCCAGAGATTGTTTGAATCCTTGTCTGGCAGCTGCCAAAGTTCAAGGGGAAAGGAACGAGATGGGAAGTAACGTTTACTAAGCACCTCCTATATTGCCAGGCAATACTTAGCTAGTTGAATGATCATGAAGTGACATCAGACATAATGGAATCTAGGGGCCCAAACAAGGCGGTCAGGTCACTGATTGTCTCCATCTCCCAGTTCTGCTTTCCCTGCTTGACTGTTCTCACACAGGCTCTCTTTATATCATGGCAAGATGACCACCAGCAGCCTCACTCTCACAATCTCCTAGCTTAGCAAGCCCACGGATGGAAGACTGCTCCTTCCCAGGTCTGTACAGCAATCCCAATGAAGATTCTGATTGGCTTTGCTGTGTCACGTGCTTGTGATTAAGCCTATCGCCCCACCCCCATCCCAGGGTATGGTGAGCCTGTTCAGGGGTCAGGGTGGCACAGTCGTGAATAGTGCCAGTGTGGAGTGGGGAGCAACTTTTTTAAAGAATCAAAAGAAGAGGGGTGGCAACCTTTGTTAGATAAGATATGTCCAAATTGCTACCCCAGTCCATTGCAAGGAGCTACTTAAGAATGATGTCAGTTTGAGTTGTCAGTTTGAATGTTTTCTCTGGTAAAACTGAATCAAGAACGCTAAAGGAAAAGGTAAGGGTAGTTTACCAAGTCTCAGTGGACATACATTAACATACATTTATCAGACAAGCTGCATAAATCTGTCTTTTTTCATCTTTTGATGACTCTTGTGCAGAAATGGCAGTGAGTTATCCCCTAGATATGTATGCAGTCATCTAGACTTAAAGGCATATGGCCTATCTTGGATCACTTACAGATTGCAAGATGGCTCTGAAGCCAAGCTTGCTGCTTATTTCATGCCCTGCACATTTAATTACTGCTTGATGTGAAAGAAGTGTTTTATCTGAAGACATGCACTGCTGAAACCTTAGCCGAGTTGAGTCATAAAACAGTTTCCAACAGATTGAGAGGATCTTAGAGGGAAGTTTGTGAAGAAAGTTGGCTTGAACTATCGCACTATAAGTCATAAGTGTTTTGAATCAGTCTGATCATTGCTGGGTAAGATGACAACTAGAAGTGTTCCTAGTTCAATGCTTTTCTGGAAGATCCTAAAAACCAAAATTCTTCTCTTGGGGTAAATCAGTATTGGTAAATAGTTCATCATTACACAGGTTGGTTCTGAAAGAGAGAGGGCACTTCCCTTACTCACTTGCTGTTTTGGGGGGTTTATACTTTACTTTTAGTTTGGTATAAACTAATTTTCTGCAGGACAAGTTTCCTTAGCTCCACTCTTCGTCTTTCCTTTCTGTGTTCA
>NW_017731929.1:959925-961797 GCF_001890085.2 Hipposideros armiger | reverse complement strand
AGTACCTGGATATATTTGTGTACACACACACACACTCTATCCACTAATTTTGTTTCATAAGTTTTGATCAGGAGAATAAGAATGTGAGTGCAAAGTGCTATGAGAAGGTTAGAAGATAGGTTAATAGAATGTTAAAGTGAACCTCTATTAGGGAAGGTAACTCATTTGAGAAAGGTAAAGTATCTTGAAATGTTATATTTAAAGAACAATAGTATTTGAAATGGGGAGTAGAATGCCTGCTTGCAGGAAGTCTTTGCTGCAAACATTTTTATTCTCCCCCTCTATTCATGTCACTTGTTCGGGCTGCCCTATTGCCATCCTCTCAATAGGCAAAATGTTCAGCGAAAAGCTGCCTTGGACCACGCACCAAGGAGACTGAAATGAGCTGATGCAGGCATTCCAAAATCCAACCTTTGAGTTTCAGTGTTCAAATCAATGTGTTATACAATGTTTGTGTATTCTTTGTGGCCCCTTAGCCCCATTAGAAAACTATGCGGGAGACAGGGAGATGGTTCCAAGAATCAGCACCTGATTTGCAAGCCTGAGGAGTTTGCATGAAAGGGATAGTAAAAGTCCGTCACCAGCTCTGATATTTATAGTGAGAGGAAGCAAAGGAAGAAGAGAAAGCCATGAAATGTTATTAGGAAGTCAGGGAAATAGAGAGAGCTATTCAATATAACTCATACCTTACTACCTGTTCTTCCTTTAAAAGAAAGTTTTTATGTGTGATATATATGTGGGGTCTTTTTTTAAGAAATGGAAACAAGAAACTGTATTCCCTCTGATCTATGGTATATAGTAAGTTACTATATTCTTTTGATATCAGAAATTGAAATGAACTAAGAACAAATACAGGGCAATGAGATCTAAAAAACAATATATTTCCTATTTTTTCCCCCTTACTTTTTTTAGGTTAGAAATAGTGGAATCATGCTGAATTTCAAATAATCTGCCTGGTCCCAAAACCAAACTGTTGCATATTTTGCAAATTGAGGTGCATTGTAAAAAAATCATTTTATAAAATACAATTTGTATAGTGAGAAAACAGAAGAAAAAAAGTAATTCTCACATGAGAGTAGAAGGATACCTAGTGGCTTGCAAATAAGAAACACTACAACATTGTACGAACGGCAAGCATTCATTTCACTGTCAATACTCATAAATAAATAAATAGCAATAATAGGGAGTCTCAGATGTTTTGAAAACTGTTGGAACGAATGAAATGCCACAGCATTAGGGGTTTCTAACGTGCCCTGATGAACTGTCACTATTCTAAGTCCAGAACTATCTAGACTTATTGCTTGTTTTTATAACTTTGATTTATTATTATCCTGAGGAGCATAGACCATGGTGCTTGGAATTCTAATTGACCTGCCACGCTTGGAGATTACTCCCTTATATTACCTAGCAACTGGAAAGTAGGCAAGCACTTGGGGGGAGAATATGCTCAAATGTACAGTAAAGTAAAAATCTATAGGTACCCTTTTTAAAAATGTCTTCTTGGGCCTTTGAAAAACATTCTTCTTAGCACTAAAACTGCTCCTTGGATTAGAATTAAGACCCTTTGGGAAAACTTCTAACAGCATTCCCCAGCTCGTGAGGCCACTGGGTCGCCCCTGCAGCGAGTTAACCAAACCAGCAGCAAGCACAGAATGTTAGCGTCTCAAGGAAGGACAGCTCTCTCCGCCCTGTATTTTGCATGTGAGAAAACTGGAACTCAGAGTTTGGTGGCTTTGCCCAGGCCATACAGGAGCCAAGGGTAAGTGCTGGTCCTAGAATGGTACCTCCTGACCCTCATCTAGTGCCTTCTTCAACCACAGCATGATCCCTGGAATTCTATGGGACCAGCACCTACTCCAGCACCTGGCACAT
>NW_017731929.1:958044-959804 GCF_001890085.2 Hipposideros armiger | reverse complement strand
CTGTCACTGCAGTAGTCACTCTGGTGACTGGCTCTGGCAGAGACTGTGAGCTCCTGGAAGGGCAGAGGTCATGTCTGCCTCATTGATCTATACTGATCATTGGACCCTCAGTACCTAGCACACAGTGCCTGGCCAAGAGCAGGCTCTCAGTAACCATCCTTGTTTGGAAACACATGACAGTTCTTTTTCTGGAAGGGGCTCAAGGATCATTTACTCTTTTGTTACTCCTCAGTTATCTGTCTTTTGGAGCAGCGCTGCTATTATGGTGGAAGTGTCCCACAGCAGTGCTGGCTAGCAGAGGAGCCACTAGCCATAGGCTGCCACTGAGCATCTGAAGTGTGGCTAGTGCAACTGGGGACTTATGTTAGTTTAATTTAATTGAAGTTAAATTGAAATAGCATGCATGCTATCATGTTGGACAGCACAGTCCAAGAGCCTGAGGTTTAAAAGTTTGCTTCCAGGAGCTATAACCCTAGAAACTTTCACTTTGTGAAGGAATAGAATTATCACAAAATCCAGAAGTTTGGCAGTAACACCCAAATTTAATTAATGTTTAGAACCAAGTTTCCATATAACACATACATGCCATTGTTGGGCGATACAGTGCATCCCAATTTTAGGCAAAGGAATGCAGTGCCTAGGTTAGCATGCCTGCTCTGATACCTTCTAGTTGTGTGACCTCAGGCAAATCACATAATATCTTATGCCTCAGTTTTCTTATCTATAAAATGGAGCTGATAATATTGTACGAGGGAGAGTTGGTGGGGTAGAAAGTGCTTAGAACAGTGCCTGGTACAAATTATATTCTCAAAAAATGCTTATCACCATGGCTAATTATTCCATTCTTCCATATTTCTAAGTCAACAGAGTACCTGGATATATTTGTGTACACACACACACACTCTATCCACTAATTTTGTTTCATAAGTTTTGATCAGGAGAATAAGAATGTGAGTGCAAAGTGCTATGAGAAGGTTAGAAGATAGGTTAATAGAATGTTAAAGTGAACCTCTATTAGGGAAGGTAACTCATTTGAGAAAGGTAAAGTATCTTGAAATGTTATATTTAAAGAACAATAGTATTTGAAATGGGGAGTAGAATGCCTGCTTGCAGGAAGTCTTTGCTGCAAACATTTTTATTCTCCCCCTCTATTCATGTCACTTGTTCGGGCTGCCCTATTGCCATCCTCTCAATAGGCAAAATGTTCAGCGAAAAGCTGCCTTGGACCACGCACCAAGGAGACTGAAATGAGCTGATGCAGGCATTCCAAAATCCAACCTTTGAGTTTCAGTGTTCAAATCAATGTGCTATACAATGTTTGTGTATTCTTTGTGGCCCCTTAGCCCCATTAGAAAACTATGCGGGAGACAGGGAGATGGTTCCAAGAATCAGCACCTGATTTGCAAGCCTGAGGAGTTTGCATGAAAGGGATAGTAAAAGTCCGTCACCAGCTCTGATATTTATAGTGAGAGGAAGCAAAGGAAGAAGAGAAAGCCATGAAATGTTATTAGGAAGTCAGGGAAATAGAGAGAGCTATTCAATATAACTCATACCTTACTACCTGTTCTTCCTTTAAAAGAAAGTTTTTATGTGTGATATATATGTGGGGTCTTTTTTTAAGAAATGGAAACAAGAAACTGTATTCCCTCTGATCTATGGTATATAGTAAGTTACTATATTCTTTTGATATCAGAAATTGAAATGAACTAAGAACAAATACAGGGCAATGAGATCTAAAAAACAATATATTTCCTATTTTT
>NW_017731929.1:901331-951934 GCF_001890085.2 Hipposideros armiger | reverse complement strand
TGAGCTGTTGTTCAGCATCTTAGCTGTAGAGGGCAGTGTCACTGGCCCTCATATGTGGGATCCGAACCGGGGCCCTCTGTTGTCCCAAGCCAGTTCTTACCCATCGCGCCACTCAGCCGGCCCTGCAGTAGCTTTTTGACTTCACCTGCTATTGGGTTGTCGGAAAAGTCATGATGTATTTTTTCTGTTTTTTGTTGCAAAAATGAATCATGACTTTTCCAAAATCCTCCTATCATAAGGCTATGTTATTGAAACCTGTGCTCTAGTAGCGCTCAGTGGTAATAGCTCCACTGATATGTCAACTCTGTTTTGTGCTGGGATCATTCACTCATTCTTGGAGGCTCAGTTGGTACCTCACTTCTTGAATCCTGACATGGATTTCTAGAAGCACCCTCTATCAAATAATTTCCTGCTTAAAACCCCTAGACTTGTTTCTATTTGTTTATACTGAATTCTGATGGTTACACATCCTAAATGTTATTTTGGAAAATCTATACACTGTAACACAAAGTATAAAATATCATAACTCTATAGGATAAGATAGCAAAAAAGAGGAGTTTTGAAGCCATGAAAAGCAAGCCATACCATTTAATAGCTACGTATCCTAAAGCAAGTTATTTAACCTCTCTGTGCCTAAGTTTCCTTATATATAAAATAGACACTTAATATACTAATCTTGCAGAGTTATGAGAATTAAATGAGGCAACACAAGTAAAGCATCTAGCATGGACTGGTCACTCACTACGTAGTGTTCGTTTCTTTCTATCACCATATTGTACTTCCTTTAGTGAGTGAGATGATTAGTAAGATAATTTCAGGGGAAAGTCTCTATAAAGGAGTTTTATTAAAAAAATGTGTGTATATATATGTATATATATGAATAATATGGATAATATATATTAATAAAAAGATTTAGTGCTGATTCACAAAGAGAAACAGCTTTAAATACAGCTCAAGAGCAAATAGGTTTCTAGTATGAACCAGAGCAACCCATTATGAGTATTATTATATCAGTTCACCCCACTTGGTGGCTCATGGCCCAGGTAGTTATTAATTCATTCAACAAATGTTTATTAAGCTTCAACATTACTTTCCTCATTAAGATATAGCGGGGAATCAAATGGTCTGTGATTTCCAGGAGCTTGCATTATATTGGGAAAGACAGACATAGAGTAAGTCAATAATTTCAAATGGTGAGAAGGACTATAAAGAAAAGGCACTCTTTAACTCTCTTTCCCTTACCTCCTCAGCAGTTTGTTACTCGATTCACTCTCTCAGCTTTCTTTCATGAGAGGAAAGTCACACGGAGGTGAAGAGTATGCCAACAATGTCAAGATTCTGTAAGGTAGGTGAGTCGTTTCAGGATCTGTGAAGGGTCTGGGGCCCTTTACTATTTCATGGATGCCAGCAGGAAACACGGATGTCTGGATCAGAGACAAAGGAGCATGTCAAAGCAGCATGCGGGTGATGTAGACACTAGTCTCCCATGTCCCCCAAATCCCATGGGGTTAAGGGGAAGAGTCCAGGTGGGTGCCACATACACAGTGCATTTCTGTCACAGCCAAGGAATACTGAACTTGTAGGGTTTACTGCTTTTGTAGTGTTTGTTAAGCAAGCTTGCTCTCTGTTTGGGAAAAGATATTACTTGGTTGTTCAAGGTTGCTCGCTGCAAATGCAATACTGAGAAATAACCCAAGTAATGAGTAGTCAGGGCCCTGCATTCTTGGCATACCCAAAAATAATGTCTAGAGATGATCATGGCCCTTGGCAGGCTGCTTTTCTCAACAAGTAGGAGAGAAAGTGATTGAACTCTCCATCCTTTATTGTTTTACCCAATTATAATTATAAAATTTTCTAAAGTTCTTAGAACTTTGTCCCTATCTTCTTCTAACTTTTCACCTTATATATGATGTATTTAGGCAATTGAGGAGCTCAAACAGACTTAGAGTAGCAGTTGACAAGGGAAGAGATAGATTTTTCCAGTTGTTACCAAATATAATCTGAGGCTCTTGTAGAGAGACAGATCTCATCACTAGAAGCATGGAGCTAGACCTCATGCCTTCCGGAAACCTCACCCTGGGCTCTTTTCCTGTTCAGGATTACAATGAGTGCTTATTTGAACAAACCTCCACTGCAAATACGGTAATGCCTTGGTTTGCGAGTATAATTCATTCTGCAAACTACTCATATTGCAAGACATTGCTCGTTTACCATGTTAAAATGTATTAGAAATGTTGGCTCATCTTGTGGAGCACTCACAAACCAAGTTACTCGCAATCCAAGGCCTCACTGTATGTTTATGTGGGTAGAGAAATGGACAGAGTATGATATGCTCCCAGCCCTGAGCACCCCTTGCACAGCCATTGCTATTGCTTCCTGGTAATAATAGAAAGAGTTCTTCCTTGTATCATCCTCACAGTTCACTTTCCTTGGTCTCTCAAGCCATAGATCAATGCCAGGAAGAGAAAACTGTAGACTTACTCCATGATAAATCAGTGCTGTCCAATTATCCATGTGGAATCCATTATCTGTTTCCCATAATAGCTATTTTAAATGTTCTCTAGCCTACTTACCCCTTTTTCGAACCCATCCTCCCCTTTCCCAGAGGAAATGGAAGCTATCTGGGAAATGTTTTCTTAACATGTCATTTGTTATGTCTTGTAAATCTATAGCAGTGCAAAAAAATAGCTATTACTATCCCAATGTGGCATGTTGGAAAATGGAGCTTTGGAGGTATTATGTAACTTTCCCAAAGTCACAAAAAGCTGTATGTCCTGGAGAAGGACTCAGAGTGAATCCTTACGATACGGGCCATGCCCTCAAGTAGCTTCTGCATGTGAGAAAATAAAACTTCTCTATAGTTTTCAGTGTTCCTATAAAAATCTCTAGCCCTCTAAGCCACAGAAACACATGCACAATAATGTTTGCTTTCACTTTTCCTAGATACATTTTCTGATGTCATAAGGATTAGATCTGGAGTTGTTTCCCTAATGACAGAGCTGATTGCTCTGCTCTCAAGGGAGAATGAAACTTCTCTTATCTTCCTTAAAGCAAATGGGTATGTTCGGGAATAGGCATCTAGGTTAGTTCTGAAGGTGCTGGCCAGACCGGACTATTATCTTCCTAGTTATTTAAATTTCACTGAGGAATGAAGCCCTGGAACTTGGGGGCATCTGGAGTAAGGATGAGGCCCTTTCAGGAGAGGAAGGGAATGGCTGCCTCCTTCACCTTTGTAAGCAGAGAAAAATCATTTTTCTTTGTCCTTTGTCTATAGTGTCCTAGGCCACTCATTAGAAAATTTCACATTGCCCCAGGGGTAAGGCCTGAGGAGATACAGTGATAGGGATTAATAGTTCTGGTGGAAAGAATTGCTCTGGCAAGGGAAAGGGAGAGGAGGGCATGCAGTTCTCATTTAAGGTAATTAAGAAATGTGCTGGGCCGGCCGAGTGGCACGATGGTTAAGAACTGGCTTGGGACGCCGGAGGGCCCCAGTTCGGATCCCACATATGAGGGCCAGTGACACTGCCCTCTACAGCTAAGATGCTGAACAACAGCTCAACCTGGAGCTGGACTGCCCTGAGTCGCCTGCGACTGCGTTAGGCTGCAGCCCCTGTGGCAGTGGGTTGCCATGGGCTACCATGGGTAGCCAGCAGCCAGCGTGAGTGGCCAGCAGCCGCAGTGAGCGGCCGTCCAGAAGCCGGCGACTGATGTGCCTCGCCCGGGAAGAGTGCAATGATGGTGCCAACTTGGGCCAGTGAAGCGACATCCTCCACAACTAGACTGAAGAACAAAATGACAGCAACTTGTCTGTTCCCATCCCCCAATTCCCCAGCGCTATTCCCATCCCCCCAATTCACAATAAAAATCTTTAAAAAAAAAACCAAAAAAAACGAAATGTACCGCTGATCCAGAACACCTTATGTGCTCATTTAGGATAAAATGAAGTCAAGGTGAATCTTGAAAACCCAACACTAGACAATTGAGGGGAGTCATAACACAAATACTTCCAGGCTATGAGATAAGTAGTTATAACAAACGCCTGGTAATATTTGAAGAGAGATAATAGTTGAGATTCATTGTGTAGAAAGAGCAGGAGTTTTCTGGTGGACAAGGCAACTGGAGCACATTCCAAGCATAAATAATTATACCAAGGGTCTGTTCAAGGTTTTGTAAAATTGGCCCTTTCTTCAAGGTATTGTACTTCCATATGTCACCAAAGCATCATATCCTATTAATTTGATAAGAATGACACTTTACTGCCATCTTACAGGAAATAGTTTTAATAATTATACAGATTGACAATGTCAGAAATAAGTATGGTTTTTATAGAGATATTCAAAGGTGTGGTCTGTACAGCCACGCACAGTGGCCCTGACTGCTTGGCTCATGAGGGAGAAAGGAAGTCACTCAGCATAACCAGAGTGAAGATTATATGTGAAAGAATGGTAGGGGACAAGGCTGGAGAGAATGGCAGAGGTCAGGACCTCACAGAATTAGGGTTCATACTTCCGCGATTCGAATCAAACCTGCAGGTGCTGGGGAACTACTGATGGATTTTAGGCAATGGCATGCGATTGACATTTGAAAAATGTCACAAACATGGAGGACTGGGAAAGTGGTAGCAATAGGACAAGGTTACTCAGGAGACCTGTTAGGAAATAGACCAGACGATAATGGGAGCTGGAAAGGATGGGGAGGAGGCTGACTCTTTCAGTCGCAGAGGGAAGGGAGGGGTCTTCTTCCTCTCCAGAGTGATTCTCTCTACCAGAGCTATTGATTCCCATCACTGTATCTTCTTCTCTGCGACCTTGATCTTTCACTTAACTCTTTCTTGTGTCTTCAGTTTCTCTCTCCACTTGCTCTATCCCTACAGCCTCGGATTGCCCTAATATGTCAAAGTCTTGCTGCTGCTCACCCCTATTTTTCGGCATGAGTAGTTTTCCAAGTTAGAATGGCTTTATTCACCCTTCAGATTAGGGCCATCCTGATTTTCACATAACAAGTGGTTGAGCAGCCCCTAAAAGCAGTGTGGTGGCTAACATAGCCACAAGGATCACTACTGAGTTGCTAGGTTAGCTTGTCACACTGCCAGAGATTCAACCAGTAAGATGACAACAGGCTCAACTGGATTCAGACAATGTATTACTTATGCAGCAAAAACAATACCAGCATGCTGTCACCTCCCCATATCTTTAGTCCTATAGGGTGACACTAACTGGAGAGGCCCAATGACAGAGACAGGAACGGTGGGTGGATCTGCTACTGAGAAGCCATCTAAACTATAGCCAAGCAGTTTCTAAACTTACACAAATGCTTATAGCTGTATTTGAAGGCAGGGTGGAGTAAGATGGCAAGTCCTATGCGCGACTGAAACAAGGGAGATAGATGAGAAATGGTTTATGGCAGTCTTCTACAAGGCTCCTCTTGGTAGTCCCTCACAAGGAGCATCTCTCCTTGGTCAAGGAGTCGCAGGACATTCCAACAAGACTGTAGTTAGACTTGTCTGTCTGGCCTAGTGAAAACATGTAGGGTCATGTAGTGGCAGAGCTGTCTTGTAGTGATTCTATCCTCTGACTTTTCATGTTTCAAGTAAGAATTGTTTTCAGGAGTTCAGGGAACACGTTAGATCACCTAATTAACTGTACTTATTATTGCAGGGGCTTGGACCACATCTTTTCTACTTGATTTAGGCCACATCAAATGGAAGTGACCATGACTATGACTCCTAGCAGGAAGATCAGGGCCACTTGAAGGATAAATTGCAAACAGACTCCCCATCCAAGAGCCATCCAGGGCGTCTCAGGTGCTGCTGAGATTGGCCTTAGTGAGCCATATTACTTTTACTTTAAGGTAGGAAATACATCGCTGCATCTTCCCTGATTTATTAATCCAAGTGCGGCAACAGGGGTTGCCATTTAAATATATTCTACATTCTCCGTGATGCAATCCCAATAGATCCTTCTGACCCTCCACTGTGGACTCAATAGCAGGGAGATGAAGAGGAAGGTGACTGAGAGACGAAAAAAAATAAAAAATAAAATAAATAAATAAATAAATAAATAAATATATTCTACATTGACTGGCCAGTAAGAAGCCTGGGGCAAGTGATTGTCTATAACTACCCACATTACAGAGTTTAGATGGTTTATGTTTGTCAGGCAACTATAGGCCTGATGTCCACAGGAGCAGTACCCTACTGGGGGCATAAACTAAATTAGGAGTGTATCATTTATTACAACAAGGGTGAGTGAATTTTGTGTCCCTTACTTGGAGATAAATAATTTCTGCAAAGTAGGGTGGAGTGCTTTGGAAGAAACAATCTGTTTATCAGAGCCAATCAGCCTAGCCCTCCTAGTACAGACTGCCCACGGTGAACTGCATTCTGCTAATAGACTTGTGGTGACTTCAACAACAGCCTTTTGCTGACATGTGGGTCAAGGTTTGATTCTTTAGTGTTCAAAGGAACAGCTGTTAAGTTTTTGCTGATAGGGTCAAGAGGAAGTGATAGATGTAGCAATCAGTTAAATTCAGAGCAGTAGCTATGGTCTCTAGGGAAAGCATACAAGAAATTTTTCTTTTTTTTTTTCTTCAATAGTAGATAGAGATCACAAGGGACTGACAATAATGTTAGGCTAGGGGGGGCCATATTAATGTCTGTCATCATGGGTAGAGTTCATCCACCTGAAAGGTCAACAACCCTTAGTTTAAGATCTAAGGACTAAAGATCTAAGACCTGAGATCTAGGTTATAAGTTAAGAAGGAATATTCAGTTACCAAAGCATTCTGACATGACAGACCAGGCCAAGTGTCCTAGAGCTAAGAGCCAAGAGAAGTAAATGATTCTTCCCCCAACTCCTGACTTCCCAGGGTTTAGGGTGTTCCTTTCCTACCATCTGCATTGTTGCTGTCCTTTTATAGCCACATGATTGTTATGACCAGTCTTTGCAGCCATCACTTTATTCTTTTTTCCCATCCTCATCCTTTCTAACCCACACCATTTGCTTGGATTCATCTCTCAGTGGCTTTTTCCTTGTAGCATTTGTGCCATCCTTGCACTTATTCCACCCGAGGTGTGGGCCTTGCCAGGACCATGTTAGAGCTGTCACCTCACACTCATGATTATTATCTCCTGCCCTCTAGCTCAAATATATCTTACTAAGGCATCTAACATACTTGCTACTTCCTGCTCATCAGATTCAATCAGCATGTTCTCATTATGAACAACCCAAATGAACCGGTGTAGTGTTTTGTGGAATGTCAAGAGAATCAACATCTGTGTGGACTATATTAAGGAGAACTGGTATACCACTGAAGAAATACCATGAATGTATACTGTTAACCCCATAAAGTAAAAACCAACTGCTTCTGGTGGTTCTTATAAATAAGTACACAAAAGATGGCATTAGCTAAGTAGTAACTGTGTACCAAGTGCCAGGTGCTGTGTTGATTTGTTCCAGGAAAAATACCGAATCTGAAACAGCAGCCACAATTGGAATTACCTCCTGATTAAGTCTATAACAGTCCACAGTCATTCTCCAAGATCCATGTGACTTCTGTAGTGGCCAACCTGGTGAGTTAAATGGGAATATGATAGGTATCACCACCCCTACTTCTTTTATGGTGGCATTAATTGCTTCTGGTTTACTATCCTGGAAGAGAGTATAAGTTCGAGGCGCTTCCATGTACTTCTTCATACTGTAATGGCCCTCACCCCATGGGTAAGAAAACCAATGTGGGGGTATTGTCAGTTCTAGAACTGAGAAAATAACCACAGAGTGAGTATGTGGATCAACTGAACTAATAGAACCAACTGTGAGTTGGACATGAGCAAAGACTTCCCCTATCTACTGACCATGACAAACTCCAGCATTGGTTGGAGGGTCATTGTGGTGTTTTGTGTCCCCAGGCATTAGAATCAATTCAGTGTCAGTGTCTAGAAAACTTCAAAATATCTGCATATTGCCTTGTCTCCAATGCACCATTGCTCTAGTAAGTGGCCACACATCTCTTTGGGGAAGACTTGGGGAATATTTACAATGTTTACAGTGGCAGTGGTATAGGTCTTTCCTAAAGGGGCCCCAGATCCTCCTTCAATGAAGGGGTTCAGAATCTGTGAATTGATTTAGGTCTGAAACCTGAGTGAGAGGCTGTGATTGTTCACTGTGGTGACTCAAGTCAGATTTTAGCTGACTTAGGGCTTTTCTTGTTATAAATATTAAGCAGTACTCTATTAGTATTAGGCTGCCTATCTATTTTGTTTCTAGGCCATCTATGTGGGCCAAGGCAGCCTGATTGCCTGTACGCACCTGCTGCCCTTAAAGGCAGATGTACCCACATTATCTTAGGTAGTTAAATGCTGCTTGGACTCTGCTATTCTGGATCCTGTCATTGAAATCAAGGAGGACATCTCAATAGTGGCATCCTCTATAGTCATGCATGGCCTACAGAAGAGAACATCCAGAGATTTTTCAAAGACGTATGTCTTCCTCTCACTAATGGACTTCTTACTTCTTCAGTGGAGCAAGTGTCTTCAAGGCCTTTAGTATGGAACATAGTTAAGAGATGGGTATTTAGGTCGCATAGGATAATTCCAGTATAACATTTCCCTAAACCTTTGGCTTCTCTGTTCCACATTATATCAGGGAAGCTCTGGCATCTCAACCTCACAAATTGTAGGCCACCCCTAAGTCCAAGTTTCCATCAATCAACCAAATAAGCTAGGGACTATAGGTATAACTTAATAAAAGAGTGTTTAATTAAAAAATATTAACTACAGCAGGGGATTAGAGTAATGAGGGATTCACTAGTGAGAAAAGAACCCTAGAGAATACAGAAATACCAGCTATAAGGGACTATCTTTAAACTAACCCTATGGCTGAGAGGTAGAGTTCCCAAAGAAGAGCTCCCCCAGCCCGTTCCAGGACTAATATCCATTCTTTATTGGCGAGGAAACAGCCAGGCTCACTGAGTGGCAGATAAGTCACTGTGGTGTCACACCTGTAGAGCTTGTCGAAAATCTGCCCTCTGGAACTTGCTTCATCGCTTGTCTCTAGCATGCCTGGAAAGCTTTCATGGGGTAGTGTCTCACTTTGGGCCCTCCACTACAAAACCACTAGAGTTGGGGACATGGGAGGAAACGGCTGCCCCCCAAGCACTATAGGGGATTGGCACTAGAGAAAGCCAGGTATGCTGCAAGAGCTCGCTTAACAACACAACAAAACTGGGAAGAAAGCCCTTTTTTCCTTTGTAACGTTTCTTCAGTGCCCTCTACTGACAAAGCGTCTGCCCCTGCTGGGGAAGGAAAACTTACTTGAAAAGGCCCAGATCCATTTTCACAGCGCAGTCAAAAAAGGGTGAATTTGGCATTGAGAGGCAGTAAATCAATAACCAGCACATGAATCACTTCTCAGGCTTCCCTCATAGATTTGGTAGCCAGATGTCTACACCTGACTGGAGGGTCCTTTGGCAGGCTCCTTTCCCTCAGGTTTCACCAGGAAGTCACCAAAAGCAACGGAGGAAAGGATGAGTCTGAATACAGAATTCGCAACCCCCTTCTCCTCTTTCTTTTCCTAAAGCTCCTCACAGAGTTCCCGTCTTCAGGCACGCGAGGCCGGGATCCTCAAGGACAAGAAACCTGGATAGCTAAAGGGGAGTGGGTAGAAAGCTGAGCCCCTGTGGAACGTGGGCTGCGGGCTGCTTCCCGGGTCACAAAAGCCACCTGGGGTCTTCCCACAGCCGGGCGCAGGGAGGCGGGCGCTGGGCGGGCCGGGCAGGCGGCGCGCTGTGATTGGGCACCGGGGGCCCGCCCCCTCATCCCGACGCGTCGGGAAGGGGAGGGGCCAGCTGGCTGCTCCACTCGGGGGCTGCGGGCGCTTATTGACCCGGCGGCCGCAGCGCCGCTGCTCTCTCCCCTTGCTAGTGGCGGGCGGTTAGGAGCGCCGAGTGGCGCTGGAGAACCGGCGCTTCCTTTCGCCGCTGCCTCCGCCATCTCCCTGTTTGCGGGGCGGGAAGGAGGGAGGGGACTTGCGGCTGCAGCTGGAGCGGGCTTCTCTCCGGGGACGGTCCTCTCCTTGCTTTCCTTTTCCTCCTCCGCGCGTCGTTGCCGCCTGCCCCCTGCGCCCTCCCTGCGCAGCCCGGGTCCGGGAGGGGAGAAAAAGGGGGCAGCGGGGGGCGGGAGAGGCCGGAGGGTGGACGCGCGTTCGGAGGCAACTCCTACCCGATCCGTGCATCCCCGCGCCCCGGGTGCTTGCCGGCCCGGCCTCGGCGGCTGCGGCGGCGGCGGCAGCAGGAAGGGACTTAGAAGGGGCGGGGGCTGCGCGGCGGGGGCGGGACCGGCCGTCCCGGCGCTAAGTTGTGGGGCCCGGCTCCTCCCGAACGGATTCTTTTCCCCTCGGCTCCTGGGACCCAGCTCCGCGCCGCCGGTCCCTGAGCCACTGAACCCCCCACCTCCTGGGTGAGGAGGACACGCTTGCCCTTGTCGAGAAAACTTTTCCTGCGGACTCGGTCGAGGCGGTGGTGGCAGGAAGTCCGGGCAGCAACCTCTCCGCCAGCCTCGCTCGCCCTGCCGGGTGCCGGCGCTAAGCTCGAGATCAAGTTTTCGGGGCCCCTTCCGGGCTGCAGGCGGGTCTCGCCTTAAGAGGGGCGCCCGGCCCCGGGGAGGACGGCAGGCCAGGGCGAAGGCCGAGGGCGCGTGCTGGCTTCGGAGACAAGGTGTGGAGCGCGGCCGGGACCTTCAACCGCAGCGATAAGCGCGGAGAACACGAGCTTGGGCGCGGAGAGCCTCTGGCGGCGGCTTCCAGGAGTCCACTGTCCTCCTCCGGGTGAAGACAGTGTCCTGGACCCAAGTCTATCGAGGAAAAATGAAGTTAAGCCGCCAGTTCACCGTATTCGGCAGTGCGATCTTCTGTGTTGTGATCTTCTCGCTCTACCTGATGCTAGACCGGGGTCACTTAGACTACCCCAAGAGCCCGCGCCGCGAGGGCTCCTTTCCCCAGGTAAGCACCGGGGGCGCGGAGCTCCGAGAGGGTAGGCGTGGGGGTCCGTACTTACCCGCTGCTCCTCGACCTCTCTCCGGCGGAGGCTTTGCGCCAGGGCTGGGCGAATCCGAATTGGCGGAGGATCCGAGCCTCCTCCAGCCGGGCTTTGCAGCGTTGGGACGGCGGTGACCGCGACCCCGGAGCCTCGTCCTCCCGGGCGCGCAGAGTTAACAAAGTGCCGGGCAGCATGCTTGGCGGGATCGCGCTCAGGTGAAGTGGCCATGATCGTGCGCTCGCACCTGGGCGTGTTAGGGTGGCCTCGGGCACCTGCTGGCCGGGAACCGGCGCGGCGTGAGGCGCTCGCCGGCCTGCACAGCGCCTGTTTGCCGTTTTTGGATAGCCCCTCAGCCCACACAGGGTTAAGCTGCACAGACCCCCTGCACGCGCCCACTCGTGGAAATGAATCACACAGACCCCATTTGGGCAGTGTTTTTACTCCACCGTCTCTTAAGAAATAAACAAAAGTTTATTTCGTGTTGCAGACCTCTTAGAAGTGAATCTGTAGGGTTGATTTTAGTGTCGTCATTCTTCAGCTGTTACATCGGGTTTGTTAGGGGAAGCGAGTGTCATACTCCAGCTGGAAGCTGTGGGGCGCTCAGCCCTGTACCCAGTGGTCGAATTGTCAAACGAGTTAGGAAAACGACCCATCTTCAGTCTTTTATTTAAAGTTAGTAAAAATAAGCAAACGGAGACAGTCGGTTCTGTTTGGAAGGACACAGCGCCGCGTGTGTTTCAGTTTCTAGTTGTTTGCCAATGTCCAGCACACTTAAGAAATTTTAGTGGAACTGGGTATTGTGTAATATCCCCTGTAATGAATGAACCTGAAGAGCTCAAAACCCTGACAAGCTGATTTGACAACCACTTGACTCGGGGATAGAGAAACGTAGGACGTGAACAAGTTGACGTTTTAAATTTGTCTTTGTGACAATTTAAATGACGAAAGAGCATCCTTGCCGTTTGTTCTGATATTCTAGGGCAAAAGGCTTGAATTTATTTGAAATTAAACTACTAACTTTGCCAGGGCTATTATGAAAGTGTGAAAAGACCCATCAATACAGAACACTCAATATTTTACGGGTGAAAGGTGTTGACAACCTTGTTGTAAACAAATGTATCAAAATTTGTAAAAGCTTCTGCCTCTCCTAAGTAGCCTATAGGCTAAATATAGTGAGATAAGCACTTTGAGATAGCTTTAAATCTTGAGTTTAGAGTTTGTCCAAGTGCTTGTTGATGAGATCGAATAAAAGTTTTAAAAAGGGTAAAACCCTGTGAAGCAAAACCAAAAAGAGGCGTTCTAAGCCTTGTTTAATAATTTTGGGGCCAAACTTACTGTGTGATCCCCTCCTGCAACCCTACTTCCAGAATTTTCTCCCGTATAGGAAAAATCATAAAAACTGATACATTTACTTAAACTGTTATCTTGAATACTGTCCTTTGGCTTTGATAAGCACTTGGAAATGATTTATGCAAACATCTGGGGCCAGGGTTCTCTGGCAACCTTGACATTTTACTGCTTCTAAAGAAGTGAGTGACTCATTCACTTGCTGGGAAATCTTAGGCAAAGTTAATTCCAGTATTTTAATATCCAGCCCTAGTCCTTGTCAAGGGACTGGAGTTCTGCATAGAACGGAAAGCATTTGGTGGATGCTGGAAGAGAAGGCCCTGTGTGTTTTCTGTTTTGTGTGCAAGAGGAGAGGTAGGTGGAGCTTTTTATACTTAAGGATGCCTTTGTCAGATTTTCAGCATTGGATTTTCGGTGCAGGAAGAAGGCACCGTTTGCTGATTTAGTTTTGGAGAGCCACTGAATCTGCAAGCAGGTGGACAGGCAGAATGTGCTGAAAGCCCAGCTTGTGCCTGACATCAGCCAATGTGTCTTCCACCATACACTCGATTCCCACAGCCACCGCCCCAGTAGGTGAGGAAACTGAGGCACAGAGAGATGAACTTGCCCAAAGTCACAGAGCTAAAAGCTGAGATTTGAACAGGCGGCTTTTGGCGCCGAGGCGCTCAGCTGTGAGCTGTATTGCCACTTAGTGAACCTTTGCCTACGGTTAGGCCCCAGCCTGCTGTGGAAAAGATCTGATGGGGAAGCTAGAACATGTTGCTCTGTTACTCCTTAGCTTATGACTTTTTTTTTTTAAGGAACTTTTATTATAAAGCCCAAATGAATATGCTCCTTTTTCTGAAACATTTAACACTTGAAATTTATACCTCTCCCAGAATGTCTTCTAGCTCACTGAAGAGCTAAACATTATAATGAAAACCGTGATGTAGCACAGCATCCAGCATTTGAGTTGATTTTTTTTTCACTACTTCTCTCATGTAAACCTTAATTTGATGAGAACACCAAACATAGCAAAACTTAATTGCAATGTATTATGTTTCTTTGTTGAGTTTGGGTACTGAATTCCTTAGTTTTATTAGAACCAAGCTGGTCAGTCATTATATATATATATATCATTTTTGGTGTCTAGTAGAATGATTTATCTAGAAAAGGATTGATTTCCTCTGACTTGTCCATTTTAGCTTCTTTTAGTTAATATAGACCCTTCAGGAAGGTATATGGTCCATCTTGTAAGTAAGCAACATATGTTTTAAAACTATCCTAGATTGAGAGCAATCTATTTGCTGTTATTTTGGCTTTCATTCTTTCCTTCCTTCTACAGCTCTGTTTTCCAGCACTTGGCCAGACTCGGGGGTGGAAGTGGGCCCAACTCGGGGTGCTCCGGTTTCTCCCACACTGGAACAGCTGCCTGCATCTGAGATAGTCTTTGGAAGGCTAATTTACCCTGTGCTTCTGGAACGAATTCCTTTGAGTCCTGGAGGCAACAGGTGGCCTTGTCTGTTTTAGCTTATGTATATATTTCAGTGTTAATAAATCTCAGTTAGAAAAGTTAATAAAAATTCCACTCCGAATGAGAAGCTGGCCAGGACCTAATGCCCTGAAGATACTTTGAGGTAATGTAAGAATTCCAGCAGATAGAAAGGAGAAACATTGTTGAAGTCTTCCTGAAATTCTGGATCACTTCATACAAGCAGATTACACAAGTTGCTTACTATCAGCGGTGTGCCTAATATGATGTCTTCTGTTTGTATCTGGAGAATTAATGAGCCAGGTTTTGTGTAACAAATGATTGCTCTTTAAATAACTAGTATAGCATATGACCATAGGGATTAATATTAATCCCTATTAATATTGATAGGGGTTTTAATATTTATTAAATTAATTATTTTAATTAATATTTATTAATATAAATTGGGGCTGATGGAAAATGTGAAAGTGAGGTTCAGACTTTATTATTGTGCCCAGGTAACATTTATCAAGCGAGAAGGTGAGACTGTCTTGATATAAGTATTGCTCGAAAGACATTGGATGGTGGGGACTATTATGCCTTTTTTTTTTAACTTTTAATGTGAAAATATAATACACATACAGAAATATGCTGAAACGCTTTCCATCTCTAGTACTTTTTCAAGGGTCCAACGTAGTTGATGTTTAATAAAAGTTTATCTCAATCCCCCAATTGTTTTATTTTGCTTCCAGAAATCTGTGAATCTTAATGATATATGGAAAAATATGGTCTTCCCCGCTTCTCCACACTCCAGGGCACTCTATAAACCATAGCACTTGTTGCTGGAGTTTGTGCAGGTGTGTAGATGGGAGCTTGCTTCATTTCTTGGGTATAACGTTTGAGATCTGTGACTTTTGGGAAGTGATAGAACTCTGACAGTGGTGGCAACCAGGTGTGCCGGAGGAATGCAAGAACATGAAAGCCTCTGAAGGCTTCCTCCACCTCCTCCTGAGTCCAGCCATCCTACAGGACGCCTGCCCAGCATGTTTCTGCTAAAACCCAAGCCTACTTCCTAAACACCAACTGGGACAGACACCCGTGCCTGCATCTGGTCTGAAGGCTTATGTTTATTATTTTAAAAATTGAATGTGTTGCTCCCAGAGTAGCACTGCTCTCAGGGCCTAAACACATACATTTGTTTGGGAGATGTTGCAACCCTGTTTATCTGCAGGGGATTTTTTTCCTTGTTACTCATTAATTAGCATTAAAGGATATCTGGGCAGTGGGCATTGACTAAAATTACCACTCTTATTTGTTGTTTTTACTTTGAGTCAGCTGTTGCTTTTTGTGATAGCTGTTAAAACTCTGGCCTTTTTGGCAGACTCGTGTTAAGTGCTGAGATTTTCCTAGAAGGAGTAGTTTGGTTGCTGCCGCTGATCCCTTGCTTAATTATTCGTTTTTTTTTTGTTTTTTTTTGAGTCCAACAGTCATAGTTTTCCCTTGTTGTTTCCTTACTTCCATATAGATCTTTAAGAAAATGGGAGGCTATTCAATAAGTGGGGGGGTATGATTTCTGGCTGCTGGATTGTAAGTCATTGTGCTTTGGCTTCTTCTGTGTCGGTGGTCAGGCTCCTGGCAGCATGGGCTTTGACAGTTTATGGAGAACGAAGGAGGGGAGGAGGAACTTGTAAAGAGTGAATTGTGCTTCTTTTCAACGCTGAGATTTGTAGGTTGATCAGGAGAGGAAGTAGACCATTTTAGCTAAAAAAGGGTTTCTCTTTCACTTACAGATTGCAAGCCATGCTGCTGATGTTAAGGTTGAAACCACGCTGAGGTTCAACCAGGTGTGAGGGTTGATTGTACTGAAATGCAATTCAGACCTGGTGCTTGAGTATTGTGACGTTTGCCTTGTGATGGGGAGGAAGTCAATCATTTGGCTTGAAAGAACTCAGTCTCTTGAGGTTATAACATAGCTTTTCTGTGAGATGGTATATTTAAGGTGATGTTCTTTGTACTTTTATGCAGACAAGTATATAATGTATAAGAGATATCCAGTAAATAGTTTATGTTAAATTTGTAAAGCTAACGGAAATGCTATCTAAAGAAAAGATCAACTTTGAAGCACTTTAGTTTAAAACTACTTACTCTACCTTTGGCTACCTCACAGCATCATTGCTATTGACATCTTGGGCTAGATAATCATTTGGTGTGGGGTGCTGTCCTATGCCTTTTAGGGTGTTTCATAGCATCCCTGGTGTCTACTTGGAATATGCCAGAAACACTTTTTTTCCCTCCCTGCTCCTAGGTGTAGCAACCAAAAGGGTCTCCAGACATTGCTGAATGTCCTTTGGGGGCAAAATCAACCCTGTTGAAAACCAGTTTTGGCTGCAGTCTAGCCAAAGGCCTGTGTTTTATACCCACTGTGCATTTTGCCTGTTAGGAAGGGGTGGTCCAAAGGCTTAATTCTAATATGCAAAAGGATAACTAGCCTTTTTGGATGATTGACATGTATCCTTTCTCTGGATGCCTAAAAGTCACTTACATTTTTAGGATTCTAAATTGCCATATGTTACAGAAAATACAAGGGTAGATTATGTTCATATGCAGGTTAAAGAAAAAATGGAAGAGTATCATACTGAAATTTAATTTTTTAAGATTGGATGTACTTCTTATTCTGAGAACAGCATTATGGTCAGATGATAGCAAGTAGATCATCTTTTACTTTCTGGGAGCTGAATTAGAGGCTGGCAGTAGCCCTGATCTATTCCCTTTGCCTTTTAGCACAGGAAGATAAGATGCATTGATTAATAACAAGGTAGCATGGAAGTCATATGCTAAAATAATTTCAGATGTCTGAAAATTTCCCAGGCAAGCTATTTCCTTTCTTCAAGGTATCACTTCGTTTTATTTCTGTTAATGCTGTGATTATGGTTACCGCATTTTGTATCCCTTCTTGAGATCAGAAAAAGCAGGGAAAGAAACTGGAACATAAAGTGCACGGAGACTTCCCTCCTGTCCATTTCATTTTGTTCTAAATAGTCTTTTATAAGCAAGGGGGATGGAGGTAGGGGAAGGAAAAGAATGAAGTTCTTGACAAATACCCTCCTTCCTTCCGTTTTGTCCTCCAGGCCTCTGGTCATGAATTCTGCCTAAGTCAGCTAACTGTGCCAAATCCGGGCCTGCCACCTGTTTTTGTAGGGCCCCAAGATAAGGATGGTTTTTATGTTTTAAAATGGTTAAGTATTTTAAGACATAACCACACTCATTCCTCTGTGACTTGTGCTATCAGGTCAGAATTGTGTAGTTGTGACACATGCTATCTGCCTCACAAAGGCCTAAATATTTACTGTCTGGGCCTTTACAGAAACAGCTCTCCAACTCCTGGTTTTTATTTTATTTATTATTAACATTGGAGGCATGCTGTGTGGTTAGCTCTGTTGAAGCAGAGGTGGATTAATTAAAAACAATTCTCATGAACTGATTATGACATCAGTATTAGTCAAATTTCATTTGTGTTTTGAGAGTGTGGTTTAAAACTAGTGTTATTCACATGTTTCATAGATTTCCAAGCATCCTTGGGGAACTTTCATGCTGGAGCATGGACATGTTTGCTATGTTTGTTTCCTTTCTATTAACTGAAGGTTTCTCACTATAGGGCTGCTCTGAGACATAGGGTTCAAGGGCATGAACTATGCAAGAGTGATCCATGGTCTCAAGATTGAAAGCCATGACTTTATAATATTTGGATTTGCTACAATTCACAGATGGACTAAATTCTGAGCCTAATCTAACTGCTTTGGATAGTTAGTAACTGTGGCTGGAGCTTGGCAATCCCCTTTGGGCCCCTGAGGGCTGCTCAGCTTAGAGGCAGAGAACTACCAGGATGTACGCAGGGGCACTAGACTGCTACCCTGCTTATCAGAGAGTAATTAATCTCTGCTAATTTTGATCCTTCTTTATGCTTCTTAAAGGTATTCTGTGACTTTCTTTACTTCTTATGGCATAGGCCACATCCCTTTTGTGTTCTCAGATATTTTACTGTCATCATTAAATTGAGGTAGAGTTAGTCTGAACGAAAATGGGTATCATTTATCTCACTGAGTGGTGTTGCAATTTTTAAGTATAATATTTTTTCCATTTTTTAATATATGCATTTGTGTGTTTTTCACATCTAAATGGATTTCCCATTGGCTTTGTTTGCGGGTATGCACCTGTGGAAGTCCAGAGAAATTAAGTGTTTTTTTCCAATATCAGAACAGGCCCCAAATGTGACCCAGTTCTAAATGTGAACATTGCTGTCCTGAGTCAGGACTCTGGAGAGCCAGGAATTTGCCAGTGATTTTTTTTCTTTTAAACACGTTTCCTCCAGGATGACTAGTGTTTAGTTTTGTGATGGGAAGCTCTTCCCTTCAGGGTAAGGATGTGCTTTGGGGCTGAAGATGTCCTTTGCAGCAGTTCACCTCCTTTCCTTTATGCCACAGGTGGAGAGGAATGTACAATGTATGGGTCTAGGACTTTGTGGTAGCATTTTATTTTTTTTTATAAACCTGTGGTGCATTAGAGGATGGAAGCCTGAGAATAATGACTCATTCTCAATTATTTTCTACACAAAAAAGTCCTGAATTTGCATTTTTAGAATCCAATTTTTGTACCAGCAGTCAAGAAAAGTCATACTATGAAAACAGTTAGAGATATTTTAGGGTAGGGAGGGTTCTTCCAGGTCAGGTAACTTAGTCTTTGATTTTCCAGATAAGGACACTGAGACACATACACTGGACCTCAGAAATTTGCCCCAGGTCTCATAGCCAGTCATGGCATACCTGGTACTTATACCTTGGCCTGCAATTCAGCGCCCCTCTGTTGTACTATACCTGGTATATATTTGGTAACTTACTGTGTGTTAGGCACTATGGAGGTTATGATAGACATGCTAGAAATGTTACTTGCTTTGAAAGGGAATCTTAGTTATTTGAGGAGAGACAACTGCCATTTGCGAAACAATTAGAGACAGTTAAATGTCATTTAACAATTCCCTAAAAGTTAAAAAAGTTAGAACAGGGGCCGGCCGAGTGGCTCAGTTGGTTAAGAGCTCGCTCAAGAGTTTGAGCTCTGAGCAACAGCAGTTTGAGTCCAGCCCGAGCTGAGCAGCCGCTGAGCTGCCAACAGGTGGCAGGATGGCTCAGCTAAAAAAAAAAAAAAATTAGAACAGTGCCTGGCATATAGTGAATGCTCAGTATATGCTAATTATTACCAATGAACAGAGATTTATGAACAGAGGTTTACCTTGTAGGTACCAAGCACTGTTGTAGGTTCTGGTGGTATAGGAGCTGAAAATAAAACCAAGAGTCTGTGATCTTGATTTATATCCTTACTATAAGGACAAAGGCCTGAAAGGGAATTCAGAAACAGAACTAAGTTCTGATAGTGGCCTAAGTCCAGCTGACCGACCAAAGGACATGGGAAAGGAGCTAGGCTATTCTGATTGGGTAGGACTTTGAAGGGAAAAGAACATTCTTAGTGTGAAGTACAATGCTCCTGGAGGCTTGAAGCCTTCGAGGAGCCTGGCATCGTGAAAAGAAGTGAGGAGAATTTTTGGTGCTTGTAAAGAGTAGTTGGAAAAACAGGGTGTAGGTAGTTTGGGATCAGATTGTGAATTGGCCCTGAGAACCAGTCCGAGGAGTTATACATTAGAGAGTAGTGAACCATTTGAAGTTACAGAGCATACCAGAAAGCTGCCTGAGAAAAGGTGTTGGAGAATTAATTTCATAGAAAATTTTAGACCTGGAAGGGAGCTAAGAGAATATTTAATCTGGATTATTCTGGTAGCAGTGTGTAGGAAGACTCAGAGGCAGGAAGGAGCTGGAATCTGTTTGAGGTAATACAGACATAAGGCAGTGAATCCCGATACCAGTACTGAATTGGCTGGAATTAAGAGGGAGAGGAAAAATGTGGAGACGTTTAGTAAAAAGCATCAGGGCTTCCTAACAGATTTGATAAAGTTTGAGTCAAAGAAATTTCTCCCACCTTTTTCCTCTGGGGTACTTGGAGACTGCTTGTACGGTGTGCAGAAGGGGATAGCTTGAAAGATAAGCTAGTTTGGAAGCCAAGTTCAGTTTTGTTTATGATGAGATGGACATTCGTGGAAATAGTCACATGGGCTGGAGTGCCAGAGTGAGAGATCAGGGAAGGGAGATGCGATCTGGTAGTCATCAGTGTAGTTGAGAATGAATGAGCTCACTTCGGACTCTGCTTAGTGAGAAGAGAGCAGAGAGCCAAGTACATTTCTTATAGCCAAAAGCGATGCTTCGTATATTAAGATTATTGTGTAGCAGATGTTAATAAAATGAAGCAGCTTGTATTCAGATTGTCAGAAACCAGCTCATTGATCAGTGTACTTACGAAAACATAAGACTATCTTAATGAGTTCAAAGAAGCATTTCAATAGGAAACAAAAAAAAGACCTTTCTTACCTTTGACCCACATTATGGAGCTAAATTCTTTCTAGGCTGTAAGAACAGAAATAGGTTACTCTGTGTGTGTGGGAAGGATAGATAATTTTTTAAAGATCAAAAGGTAGCCCCCCAAATAGGGGCCTCAAAGTTCAAGGTTGTTCAGAAAATCAGACAGATTTCTACTTTTTGTTTATGCTAAAGAGCCCCCCTCTCCTTTGATTGGTTGCTGACCCACACACACTGAAATAAAACTGTCTTTGTCCAAGGGCCACCTCTTCAAAATTTGTAGGGCCAGGTCAAGACGACAGTGGAGATACAAGATAGTTCTTGTGACTTTTAGAGAGGGGGTGGGGAACCTAACCAGTAATTGTTTAACAGAAGAAAGAAAAAGATTTGAGAAGAATTCAACATTTGTATCCTTAACTCATGTTTGATGCTGATGGCGTGATATTTAGAAGTTTGCTAGTATTATATATTACATTGTGCCTTACTGTATTGCATTTGTTGCTTCTGTTATTTACCAGGTCTTACCTTGCCCTAGGAGATCAATTGCTTCAGATGGATTTTTATAAAGAAAGTCAGTAGGGAAGGATTTGTAAAATTATAGAATCTTTGGTGCTTGCAAAGAATAGTTAGGAAATTCAGAATTTACAATCATTGAGATGGGGCTTGCCTAAATACCTGTCTCCTGTTAGTAAGAAATAGAAGGGGCTTTTTGAGGAAAAGATTAATATAAATAAGCCTGAAGTCAGGCTGATTATCTACTTAATGCAACTGTGTTTTCAGAGGCTCCTTAAAACTATTTCTGTATGAAAAACCATCTTAGACATGTCAACTGCATTTATTTAACAGCAGGTCCTAAAATATAATATATGCCATACAACCATGGTGAATGAGTTTAGGCAGTATAAATGGATAGTGCATAATAACCCTTGTATACAAAGACAGACTTATGTGAAAAAATATAAGGCAGATTATCAACAAAGACCAGCAATCATTGGCCAGATGACATATGACAGCATGACCTGTGGTTCCTTGGGAATTGTTGCAGCCTAAAAGTACATGAACTTTCATGTGTGTTCTTAGATAGGACACACTTGACTTATTATCTCAGAGTGCTGTGTATAGGAATAGAAATACAGTCAAACTACATTTCAGAAGAAATTCAGTGTGGTTTTAAAAAAATAAGATTGCAAAAAAACATAAAGAAAAGTAATGTTCCATAGAACAATTTGGGAGGGCTGAATTAAAGAAAAATATTCAATTAGTCAACACAATTTGCTTAGCACCACTTAATGCAGTTATAAATGTATTTGAAAGTAATAAGACTACATTGTATGAAAATATTTTATAATCGAAACATTTTGCCCTATTTACAAGCCCTTCTTCTAATATTGTTTTTTAAAAAAAATACCTGTTTTGCAGAATCTCACTTTATATAGTAGCTTGGTGCCTAAAACGTTGCCCCAACAGGAAGTGGTTTCTGTGCAGCTGTATCGGGCTGGTACGGATGGGGCCATAGGCTCTAATCTAAATATACATCTGGAAACTCATAGGGTGGCAGTGGGGTTGTGTCCTGGGGCCTGGAGAAAATGCCAGCAACAGGATTTGGGACATGCTTTTTGAAAGTGGCGAGAGAGTAGGTTAAACCAAGGTGGCCCGTTATTCCAGGTCAGGGCCTGGATCCTCTGGAGTGATTCTGGCAGCGGCACAGTGGTTTTACCCAGGTGCCGCTGGGAATCCTTGTGTACCCTACTGGGGTGAAGGATAGTGAGCTTGGAGTCCCAGCTCTTCTCTTCACTGTAACTTGGCCATCTTGTCATACATGTGTGTCTGCATCTGAGTAGCCTCTGTTACCATCACACCTAGGCAGGGGTGAGATTATGAATAACCATTTTGTACCCATTTGGCAAGGTGTTCTGTAATTATTCTTGATGCTCATAGAGTGAGGGCATTTATTTCTTTGAATGAACAAGTGGCAGCACAAAGAAAATACCCTGGAAGAGAATCAGGCGTGATGAGCTCTAGGTCCGGAAAATACCATTAAAAGGTCATTTGTAACTGTAGTTTGTGGCTTGTTGGAGTAGTAGTTACATACATAACTGTGGCTACACTCTGGCCTCAACACTACACACATTAAGGGGGGGAGCAGTCACTTGAGGGGTTACTTGTCAGTCTATGAAACCAAAATGCCCTCTTGTTAAGTGCCTGAGATCTGACTGAATAGCAGGATTTTTCTGTGTATAGTTGAACAGCGTCTGACGGACTTGGAACTACTGCCACACCAGTGACACCCCTGCTGAAAATGCAGACTCTCTTTTACCAAATCCTAGTTCCTATATGTAGCTTTAATGCAGTGGTTCTCAACTGCAGTTGTGTGAGTATCACCCGGTGAGCCTTTTACAATTATAAGGAGTGGCTCTGTGCACTTTCTTTCTAGGTAATCCCATTCATTCCCACGGCTTTAAATTCATATTTATATGGCTACTCAGGTTTATGTGTTCTGCCTGACTTTCGAGCTTGCTTGTCTACCTGATACCACCACTGAGCTATCTGTAGTTCCAGAGCAGAACCTTCGCCCCTCACTCTGCGCCTTCCCCAGAATCCCTATTTCCCTAAAATGCCACCTAACATTCTTGCCATTGCCTCAGAAAAAAAAACAAAAAAAAGAGACCATTTTTCTTTTCCTGCCCCTTCCTTCCTTTCCAGGTCCCTGTGTCCTGTCAAGTGCTGTTACATTCCTTCACCTCCACAGCTTTGGCCAAAGCCACTATGGCATTTACGTGGCCAACTGCAGTAGCCTCTTATTCCACTTACCCCCTGCCACCCCCTCCGCCCCATAGCTCCAGAATAGCTTTAAAACACCTTTTATTCATTAGCCCTGAAACTATCCAAGATGAAGATGTTGATGTTTCTTTCCCTGAAAAAATATTATTAACTGTAAAGTCTTTTCCTGTCTCTTTTATTCTAAGGTAGATATGTAGCCTTGTTAGACCAAAATATTCCCCTGGGAAAACAGCTTATGAAGTCATGTGGTGTCACCCCTTGTGGCTCCTTTGCATGGGCTCTCCGCTCCTCAGGTTCACAGCTCCCCACGTCAGAGGGGATTTGGGCAGCTTCCTTGAACAGGGACTGTAAGTGGAAGGATACTTTCTAAGCTTTATTTATGTTGGGTCAACTCCTTGCCAGGTGTATTAATTTCTTATCGCTGCTGTAATAAATCACAATGAACTCTGGCTTGAAATAAGAAAAATGTATTTTCTTACGGTTCTAGAGGTCAGAAGACTGAAATGGGCCTTACTGGACTAAAATCAAGATGTTTGCAGGGCTGCCTTTCTTTGGAAGCTCTGGGGGAGAATTCATTTCCTCGCACCTTTTCCAGCTTCAAGGAGCTACCTGTATTTCTTGGTTCAAGGCTCTCTTCCAGGATGCCATCACTCTGCCCTCTTCTGTTTTCATATCTCCTATGGCCCTCACTCTTGTCCTTTCCCTCATAAGGACCCATGTGATTACATTGGACCTACCTGAATATTCTAGGACAATCTCTGCATCTCAGAATCCTTAAATGAATCACATCAGTGAAGCCTCTTTTGCTATGTAGGTAAGAGATTCACTCCAGGTTTCAGGAACTAGGACATGGACATCATTAAGTGGGGAGGGGGGGAATCTTTATTCTGCCTACTACAGTAGGTTCTTTGTATTACCAAGTTTTGCACCTGTAGATTAAACCAACTGCAGATCTCTTATGATGTTGACAGCTTAACGTCAATTGCACACAAAACCTTTACCTTTTACTCTCCATCTTTTATATCTTTGATGTCACAGTTTACCTTTTTAAAATTGTGTATCCACTAACAAATTATTGTAGCTATAGTTATTTTTAATGCTCTTGTTCTTTAACCTTTACTAGATTAAGTGGTTAATATTTCACCATATTACAGTTAGAGTATTCTGAATTTGACTCTACACTTCCCTTTACGAGTGTGTTGTATATTTTTCTATGTTTTCATGTTACTAATTAACCTGTTTTCTTTCAGCTTTAAGAACTTCTTTCAGTATTTCTTGTAAGGCAGGTTTTGTGGTGATGAATTCCCTGCACGTTTGTTTGCTATGGGGCAGTCTGTCTCCTTTTTTTGAAGGACAGCTTGGCCAAGTTAAGTATTCTTGGTTGGCAGTTTTCTTCTTTTAGAACTTTGAATATATCACCCAACTCCCTCCTGTGCTGTAAGGTTTTTGCTGAGAAATTTGTTCATAGCCTAATGGGGTTTCCCTTGTATGTTACAAGCTTATTTTTTTCCTCTTCCAGCTTTTAAGATTATTTTTTTTATCTTTGAAATTTGACTGTTTTGTTATGTGTCTCAGAGAGGATCACTTTAAGCTGATTTGGTTTTGTCATTTATGAGTTTCATGAACTTGGGTATCTAAATTCCTCCTCAGATTAGGAAATTTCTCAGTCATTATTTCTTTAAACAAGCTTTCTGCCTTCTACTCCTTCTTTTTTCTTATAGAACTCTAATAATTTGCAGATTGATTCTCTTATTGGTATTCCATAGATCATATAGGCTTTTTTCAATCTTTTTCATTCCGTTTTCTTTTTTCTCCTCTGATTGGACAATTTCAATTGATTCATCTTGGAGTTTACTTATTCCTTCTTCTGTTTGATCACGTTTCATGTTAGAGCTCTCTGTTTACTTTCTTTAGTTTAGTCGCTATTCATCAGCTCCAACATTTCTGTTCTTATGTTTTTCATCTCTTGGTTGAACTTCTCATTTTGTTCTTATATTGTTTTCCTGATACCGTTAAATTAATCTGTGTTCTCCTGTAACTCTCTGACCATCTTTAAACAATTATTTTGAATTATTTGTTAGGCCATTGCTGTATCTCCACTTTTGGGGGGCCAGTTACTAGAGGTTTACTGCATTCCTGTGGTGGAGTCATTTTTCTGATTCTTCCGGGTCCCTGTAGCTTTGCGTCTGTGTCTGTGCCTTTGAAAATGCAGTCATCTCTTCCAGACTTTATGGACTGACTTCAGTAAGGGAAGCCTTTCACCTATGGGTGAGGCATGCTGGGGGCATGCTATGACCCCAGGTCTAGTGGTTCAGGCACATGTGACTGCCAGTTTCAGGGGCATCGTGATGTCTCTTTAACTCAGTTCACTGGAGTCCACAGCATTGACAACTGCGTGGTCTTTGGTGAGTGCTCCAGAGTGTCTGCAGTGGCTGGAAGGGCAGTTTAAGTTGGTAGCATCACCAGGTCCAGTGCCTAGGGATTAGGGCAGACAGCAGTGGTGGCCAGAGCTGGTGGTGTGCATACACTTGGCTATGGGGACTAGCTGCTAAGGGCCTGTATAGTGGCTGGGGCTGGTTGCAAACATACATATAGTGATAGGAGCAAACACTGGGAGTCCGGGTTGGGGCCAGCTGTGGGCACACTGGTTGTTGATGTGCACTACCGTGACTGCTCTCTCTCAATATGGGCACATGGCGGTGGAGGCTGGTGATGGAGGTCAGGCTGGGTGTGTGCAGGTGCACAGCTGCAGAGTCTAGCAGTGGGTGAGTGCAATGGTGCAGTCTGGTGACAGGAGACAGGGCCTTACCTGGGCCCACAAGCAGCTGCAGGGGCCCTGGCTCTCCCATGGCTGCACAGTCTCCCTGAGCATATGCAGAAAGTGGACACTGGTGACAGGTATGCAGGTGTACAGCTGGAGGGGCCAGCCCTACGGTAGTGGGGGTCAGGTGTGGGGGTTTAGGCTGGAGTCTTGTACTTCTGCAGCCATAGAGGTCTAGGCTGGCTATTGGTGTGGTTCCCAGGCTCCCAGAAGGGCTGGGTGGAGAGGAAGCCGAGTGGAACACAGGTGGCTGGCATCAGCAAATGCTAGTACATATGGAGTGAAACTGCAGGGGTTCTCTGGCAGCTCTGCTGACCATTGGTTCGATTCCTTCTTCAGTGGTGAAAGCAGGGTTTGTCTGTAGAGCAGGTCGCTGAACCTCTCTTGCTGTCTCTGCATGGCTGCGCTTGGTAGCCCTGCTTTTCTTCTTGAGCTGTCGCTATATGTCTCTGTGCAGTGAAGGCTGGGAGGCTGGTTGCTCACCACACTCCTCTTCCCCAGCTGGGGGAACTCTTTCTAGCTGGGGGTTTTCTCTTGGTGTTGAGCAGTGCCAGCTTCAGGGATGGGATGATCCAGGCAAAATGAAGCTGTTTTCCTTTGTTTATGTGTGTGGTTATTCTCAGATTTTTTGTTTGACTGTGTTGCTGAAGTTTTGTAGGTAGACTCCAGTGATCTCCCAGAGCTGTTATTGTTTGTGGATAGGTAATTGTTTATTTTTGTGGGAGGATGGAGGCTGGGGTCTCCTATGATACCATTTTGGTGATGCCACTCTTTTGGCTGGGACCATTCCTGCGAGATTTTAGGGTGGATACATGGGGTTCATGATTTTGAACAGCCTTTCAGATGATTCTGATGGTTACTGTTATAGCCTGTTCACCAACCACACTGCTACATGGTGGACATGGCACATTCAGTGATAGAATCCAAGTCCAGAAAAATTTTGATGTGATAGAGTGATATCCTGAATCTAATAAACTTTGGTTTGAAGAGGTTAAAAAAATACAAGTGGAAGGTGGTTGAAATCTGGAGTTTCAGATACATGCACACACATTGGGATGATGTCTTGTTGCTTTGAATGCTGCCATTAGTGGTTATATTATAAATGCGTAATAATACTTCCTCTACAGTTCTCTTAACTAGAACCTTGATTTGGTTGAAGGAAGATCTTATATCACTACCATGGTAAGAAGGATTCCAGAGTCGTCTCAAGATTCTTTTTCCAAACTCCCTATATCCCTGCATAAGTTGAAAATCATAGCCCATTGGTGATAGTGAAAGTTGAAAACCTTTGATTGGACTGTACAGAATAATATTTTCCCTAGAAAAAGAGCCACATATTTTACCCTACTCACGAGATCATGATTGATTGTCACCTGTGGCCAAACATGGGTCGGTTTCTATATTATTTCCTAAACTGTCCATGAAGATCACCCTATTATTTAGGACTTCCCATCCCATTCTTTTCTTACCTACTTTTTGGGTTACAATGAAGTTTTTCTTTTTCCTGGATTTCCTTTCTTAAAAAATTATTAGTTTTCTTTTTATTTGTATTATTTTTGGTGTAGGTTTTTGTGTCCCAAAGTGACATTTAATACTTCCTTATATTAGAAAAAAAAGTCACAGTCTGTTTTTCTTTCTTCCCTTTTTCCCCCAGTAAATATTTTGCAATCTTGTTTTGCACCAGGCATTGTGCTAGGCATCAGGGTACAATGATGAATATAGCAGTTATGGTTCCTGTTCTCAATACAGAGATTCTGTTAGTGAAGAATAGGGGGAAGCAATGCATGAATAAAATAGATAAAAATGCTATGGAAGAAACAGAAAATAGATTGACATAGAGCATAACATGAGATGCCTATTTTAGATAGGCTAGCTGGGGAAGTCTCTGCAGTAGGGACATTTGAGGTGAGAATTGAAGCATTGTATAAAGAGAGAACATGTAGCAATGTCTTGAGATGGAGTGGGCAGGAGCTGGCTTAGAACTGAGATAAGAATAGAGTGAAGCTAAGTCGTGGGGAGAAAGAGAAGGGTGGAGAGATAGGTATGCAGGTCCTTATTGATTGTAGTATAAGGCATTTTAATTTTAAGTTCAGTGACAAGCTAGCACTGGAATGTGAGAAAGGTATTGCAACTGAGTAGGGATGGTTGAGGGATGTGGATGGAAATTCAGTGAAGAGGCTGCTGTACTAGACTAGGAGAGATTGTTGGTGGTTTGGACCAGTGTGGTAGAAGTTGTGAGGGAGAGAGAGAGAGACTGATTCAATAAGTATTTTGGAGGTAGGATGGAAAGAGCTTGTAGATAGGTTGGATGTGTGAGCAGGGTGAGGAAGGAGGAAGAATCAGTTACGCCACCAAGATTTTGCGAGTGACCAAGAAGGTGGAGATTAAAGCTACCCACTGAAGACTTGAGGATCATAGAAAGCTTTTTGGGGAATGTGTCTTTTGGACTTAAGTTTGTACCCCAAGGTGAGAAGTCAACACTCATTTGGATAGATGTTTTTTGTTTTTGTTTTTTATTCCAGAGAATAGGCTTCAGTTGGAGATACAAATATGGGGGCGAGGGGGGGGCATCAGTACAAAAAAGTGGCATTTAAACTAACATAGAGCGGATAAGATAACTTAAGACAGTGCAGAGAAATCAGGAGCTAACCTGAGGGCCTCCATCATTTAGATATCGGGAAGAGAAGGAGATTGATAAACAGTTGGGAGGAGGAAAACCAAGAACATGTACTGGGAGTGAGTGAAGAAAACATTTCTGGGAGGAAGCAGTGCCAAATGCTCCTTGAGATGATGAATAAGGCGAGGACAGAGTTTGCTCGTCAGGCTTGGCAAGATGGAGCCTTTGGGTATGTTCCCAAGGCAGTTTTGGTGGAGTGGTGGGCAGGTGCTGATTTGAATGGGCAGATGAGCCAGTGGGAGTTTGTAAGGAAGGGGGATAATGAATGTAGAGTGTTGATAATCCCTGTATATCCATGAAGACGGTGGGGCCCTGGAAAGGAATGCAGGACCAAGGGAAGCACTGGAGTTTGTTTAGCTAAGATACGATGTTAAGTTGAACCATCAGAAATTGGTGACATTTGACTACTTTTTTTCTTATGAGAATGACAGTTTCACATAGTTTGACCGGATAGAATATGTTATTATTGAGAATGAGTTGCTTTTAGAAAGGAAGTTTGAGGAAGCAGTGCTGAGAGAGTTTAACCACAAGAATACAGCCTTGGAGCCGTTGACAGAGATGGGGTTGGAGCTCACCAGCAGTGTGTTGGCCTTTGAAGTGGTGGGAAGGGAAGGCACACCTTCTTTTCAATTATGACAGGAAGGAAGGAGGAGGTGTGCAGATTCAGCCATGCGTAAGTGATCATGGCGATGCCAATCCCAGCAGCTAGTGTCTGACCTGGGACAGATAATTACATAATATGTTTTCAGATTTAGCTGGAGATGCATGATTGATTCTGTTCGTAGGGCTAAGTGGGTACTGGCTCCTATTTTGCCTTGTAGTAGGCTCTAAATGTTCCCTCTCCAGAGTCTTTGACATCACTGATTTTTTTGCTCTATTTTTCTCTTTTCCCCAAAAGCAGAGTAAATCAAATGTCATGACCTCTTTTCTCTCTCCTCAGCAGTGTAACACCATGGACTCCCTATAGAACTGATTAGCAAATCAAAGAATAAAGTGGTTTTCTCATAAGTGATTTTCTTGCACTACAGAAAACTGTCTTGTTCAATACCACCAAGTGTGCCTTGACTTGTCAGCATAATTGAAACATTATCTATGATTTCTGTTCCTTTAAGGTAGATTACGAGTGCATCCTTTTAAGGTCATACCACTCTTCCCTGTCGTGTGTACAGAATTTGCTTATGAGGTGTGTGTATTTCAGAAATTTCAGCTGTTTAGATGGAGACTTTATTCCGCTGCATAATACAGTTTTAAAAACAATTTTCTTCGGACCGTTATGCTGACATATACCTAGGACACAATTTTCTCAATGGACTTAATTCAGTACTGAATTCTAGGTACTGATCATTAATTCTATCTTTAAAGCAATAATGAGATTGACATCATCTTTAATGCCTGCAGGATCCTTTTACATGAAACATCTATCTCCTGTAATGTTTATTTTGAATAATACTCTCCTCCGTGGGTTAAAAGACCAGGGCCATGGTAAGACATATTCCAAAGGGAGCCCTCTTCTTTCTCAATGTGTGCTTGTTGAGATGTAGGCAGCTTGGCTGTGGCATGGCTCTGAAACTATCTTTTCCTGAAAGTTCAAGAAGATCTAGAGAAATTCGGCACCCATGTATTAATTTATACACTATACGTGTCTGATAAAACGGGGGGCTTCTTTAAAAGCTCTAGGATGGTGGTATTTATTAATTTTTTTTAGCTTTTCCAGCAAAGCTTTTTATTTTCATTGCAATTAATATCTGTTTTTCCCCTTAGCTTTTAAAGAAAATCTTTTTTTTTTAAACGATTGGATTCTTTTCATCTTTTTTTTTTTTTTAAAGATTTTTATAGGGGTATTGGGGGGAAGGGAACAGTGCTGGGGAATTGGGGGAGGGGAACAGACAAGTTGCTGTCGTTTTGTTCTTCAGTCTAGTTGTGGAGGACGTTGCTTCACTGGCCTAAGTTGGCACCATCATTGCGCTCTTCCCGGGTGAGGCAGATCAGTCGCCGGCTTCTGGACGGCCGCTCATTGTGGCTGCTGGCCGCTGGCCGCTCACGCTGGCTGCTGGCTACCCACGGTAGCCCATGGCAACCCACTGCCACAGGGGCTGCAGCCTACGCCGTCGCCGGCGACTCATGGCAACCCAGCTCCAGGTTGAGCTGTTGTTCAGCATCTTAGCTGTAGAGGGCAGTGTCACTGGCCCTCATATGTGGGATCCGAACCAGGGCCCTCTGGCTTCCCAAGCCAGTTCTTAACCATCGCGCCACTCGGCCGGCCCCTAAAAAAAATCTTTAATTGTAGTTAACATGTAATACCAGTTTCAGGTGTACAACATAGTGATTCCACATTTATGTACCTTACGAAGTGATCACCACAATAAGTCTAGAAACCATCTGTCACCATACATAGTTATTAATGGTATTATTGGGTGGTATAAAATAAACCATTAGACCAAGCCAAGGTTTTATTTTATGGAATTGTGTGGGTTTACTACAGGTAAGATGAGTCAACATGTTCTAATTCTTTTTGGAATCAGAGGAACTGGATTTGCTGTTGTTACCTGCTGTGGCAGGAATTGCATCACAAAAGTAGACATCTATCTTCAGTAATGGAAATATTCAACAGAATTCATCAGAAGTGATTTGAAAAAGCCACAGTCTATGGTGTTGTGATAAATGAGTGAAGAGAAGCTTTTCCCTTATTTTGGTCAACCTTTGATCGCATGCCTGGTTAGGAAAATATTTACAGATCAGTCAGCTATGTACTTGACTCTCAAATATTTTTAGCTTCTTTGGGTGAACTTTGCCTTATGCCAAGAATCCCCTTTGGCCTTTCCACTGAGAACCATTCAACTAACATCAGTGTGTGCTTATTTAAAAAAAGGTTTGTTGTAAATACTGCTCAACAGCTTTGCTGACCTGGAATCTGCATGGTTCAACTAGCTTCTCTTTGAACCCTGACTGAGCCTAGTGTTGCACTGATGCGTCAAGCTTCCTTTGCTTTGCCATTTCTAGTCGTTAACGGATCTTTATTCTCGCTTGCTCTTCACTAGGGGAAATGGGGCGTGTGTCTTTCAGCATGAGTTCTGTGCGAAAACCTTGTGCTTCCTGCGTCTGTTTGTGCCTATGAACAGGCTTCAGAGTTCTACCTTGTGGAGCCATGCCACCCCACCTAGAGGTGACATTTACTTAAAAGGGCTGCAGTTTTGACAATAGCGAGGGCTATTTCTGTCTCTAGGAAGTAGAGAGGCCTGTGAGAGCATCTTTGAGGCCTGAGGAGGTCCATGATGTCTTGTGCTCCTTGTCTCTGGAACATGAGGGCTTTGGGTATTCGGGTATTCATCCCCAGTATTGTCTCTCCCAGCACCTCACGAGACAATTTGCTGCTGATTTGCTTCAAATTTTGTCTTTTTTTTTTCTTACTCCAAAAATGGCTTTCCTGGCCCTCTCAGACTTCTGTCCGTTTACACAGTTTGCTGAAATGGCCTTTGCTTGGTACATAGAAGTCTGTTGACTTCTCCTCTCCCCTTGTTGAAGTGGCCAATAACCTGGAGTAGAATACTTGTTTCTCTCCACCTCCCCTTACAAAATCAGCAACTGTTCATAACAGGCTAAGGAAGAATATAAATGCCTATAACCAGTTTTTACCATAATACAAAAAAAATGTATTATTTTTCCAAAGGGGATCATGTCATACATACTATTTTTATTTATACATACTATTTTAAATCTACTTTTTCTCAAATATATTTCCTGAAAGGACCTTCTGATATAGTTTTTTTTTAAATTTATTCCTACATTTTCAGTGACTGAAAACTATTCAGTAGTATTAGATATACCATTTGACCAGTCCTTTACTTGTGAACATTTAGGTGTTTTCTTTTTCTCCTTCTTTCTTTCTATCTTTCTGTTATTTACTGGTGATAGAATTTTTGTTTCTGAGTGACTAGAATTGTTTGTTCATATCCATATAGTTATTCTATTAAACCATAATGTGGACTTTTGAGGGCATAGAGTAGTCTGTTTCGGGTTACAATGTCATCTTATGTGTTCAGACAGGAACTCATATCTTATGCATACCTGTCTACCCAGCATGTAGCATTATACCTGGTACAGTGGGTGTTCACTGATGAATTATAGTTGGATTTCAGTAATATTGAGGGTCATTTGACAAATAACTCTGTACTGTGTGTTTGAAACCCTGGGTATAGGAGTGAACAAGACAAAGATTGTCCTTGCTCTCATAAGCTGAGGTGCTATTCTGTATAGTAAGGTTTATGTTATAGAGACAGCAAGCCTCTTAATATGAGGATCAATTAAAAAATCTAAAAGTCACACAATTTAGTAAAAGCAGTCTAAATGACTTAACAAATGTGGTTACTTGAGGATGTTCATGCCATCTTTTTCAAGTGTATGACTAATTAACAATTGATTGATTTTTTTTCTATAGATGATAGTTCTTATTTGGGATTGTCCACTAGCATTACCAATTAATATGAAATGATCATTTTCAGGTTCATACTTTTTGACCTTTGAGAATAACTAGAATCAATTACACTTAAATTTAAGATTTCATACCTGAATATCTGTTGTACTTAGTGGTTTTAGAGACCCAAAGATCTTTTAGGACTGTGTTTGGGGTAATAGGAAATATATCCTAAACTATTTTTGGCCCTTCTGTTGCACATTTTAAAATATGATTAAACAAAGATTGCAGCCATGGAGAAGATTTTCTGCCGTAAATTGGTGTTTCAACCCTTCCAGCTGTTCATGCTTTCTGTGATCCTACTTATAAAAGTGGAAAGTGAAGGGTGAGTGGCTGCCCTCTTGGGCAGGCACATCATTTAAAAAAAAAAAATTCTGTGTGCCTCAGCAGAGCTATATTAGAGTTTCATATAGCTGCCTTTGTCTTTTTTATTGTAGGGCCAGCTCTCAATGTTACAAGAAAAAATAGACCATTTGGAGCGTTTGCTAGCTGAGAATAATGAGATCATCTCAAATATTAGAGATTCGGTCATCAATTTGAGTGAGTCTGTGGAGGATGGGTCGAAAAGTTCACAAGGCAATTTCAGCCAAGGTGCTGGGTCACCTCTTCTGTCATCGAAACAATCGTCCCTCACAATTGACCCTGAAGACTGTCTGTTTGCTTCACAAAGCGGAAGTCAGAATTCAGATGTGCAGGTAATGTATACATGTGTTAATAATAATCACTGGACTTTTTTTTTTTTTTTCAGATTTGATCTGGTATCTGTTCTTATTAGTAAGTTGCTTAAACTCTCTGGATTTGAGTTTCTATTCTTGTAAAGTGATTTGATAATGTCACAAGATCATTAATGTTCGTTTTTAGTGATACAATTCCGTAATTCTGTGTTTCTCCAAATTTTTCTTTATACTTTGTGAAGATGGTATGTTTTTTAGGTCTTATTTTCTGTCATAGTTGAAGACTTTTAGAGGCTTAAATTTGGCCAGAGATTTTCTTACCTTCCTTTGGAGAGTACAAGAAAAGCCCCTCCTCTAACTATATCACTGTTACACATTATAGGTGTCACACAGTGTAGGGTTACATTCATGTTGCTGAATATCCCTTTGTGAGAGAGAAGGGCATTATTCTAATGCTGTGCTGTCCAGTATGGAAGCCACTTTCCACAAATGGTTACTGAGCACTTGAAATGCAGCTAGTTTGCATTAAAATGTGCTCTAAGTATAATGCACACAAAGTCTTCAAGCTTCAGTATGAAAAAAGACTGCAAAATATCTTTCATTTTTATATTGATTACATGTTGTGATGGTATTATTTTGAACATCCTGGGTTAACGAAAATATATCATTAAAATTAATTTCACCTATGTCATTTCACTATGAAATTTAAAATTATGTATTTCACTTGCATTATATTTGTCTTGGATCATGTTGTCCTACAGGGTAGTGGAATGGAAGACTAGGGTAAGGAAGGATTTCTGCCTTTCTTAAACTTAGGGTATGTTGCTCATATTTTTCTGTTCTGCAAATTAGCAGAGAGCTATGTTTAACCTACCTTATGCCAAAAACTGGAACTTGGTGACAAGACGACTCTAAGGGGCGAATATTTTACAGTTGTCCAAAATGAGCTGGCTCTGGCCTTGCTTGGAGTTTTCACTAATTCCTGGGGACAAGAGAACATGATATGATCTCGAGGCCACATGTCTCACAGGCCAAGTAGGAAGCTGAGGACAATGGAGCTGGCCAGGCCTTATGCCTGCAACCTCATCAGCTATTGTGTGGACAGGTTCATATCGCATCAGGATCTTGTGCTTTGAATGGGTATTTATTTCTGTGAGACTTGGCTTTGTTCAGGTTTCAATTAAATACCCTTTAAAGGGGAACAAAACTTTTTTTGGGGGGGTCTAAATCTGGGATGGACAGAAAGGAGGTGCAGAGCAACTATGGAAGGCAGGCAGAGGGAGGCAGCAGGAACTGGGAGATCTGCAGGACCAAAGAAAGAACTGAAGGAATGAATAGCGGAGACTGTTGTATCCTCCTGTCCAGCTGTCTCCCAAAGATTTGACTTATCATTGGAGCATTTTATTTTATTTATTAAAATCATAAATTCCGAACTGAGAGACATGTTATACAAAATACTTTGCATTTACTTTTATGCAAGTTGCTTGATATCTCTAGAAAATATTTATAACCCGCTTATACATTAATTAGATTGTGATTTTTACATAATTTAAATTTTACCAAAGGGTGGTTGTGTTCTTTGTCACATTTAATATTGTAGAGAGTATGGAGAATAAAAGTTTTTAGGTTTTTTTTTGGGGGGGTGTAATATTTTTTCCTTTGTGTCCAAATAGATTATCATCTAGAAGGAATACTGCATTGTAAACTAGAAAATATTTGAATGCTTAAAAGCTAAATCTCAATTTTAAAAAGTTCCTCCGTTTTGAACCTAGTTGACCTTGTTGTAGTTTTATTTTTAGAATAAAAAGTATATGCTAAATGAAAGAAAGTTATAGATGCATTTTCATTAGGATTCATATTTTAAAATATATGAGCTTGATTATAAAATAAAGGCAACTCAAATAAAATAAGTAATTTGCAGTACTGTATATGAAAATACTATTTGGTCATAATCAGTTTTTTTGTTTGCTATTCAATTTCTGTTAATTTCGAATAAATTATATTGGAAGTAACGGGAAGAGGGAGTGAATACAATTTTTTATTAGAAGCAGATGGGGGAGGGGTTTTCAGGATAGTTATGTAATGCAGGTAGCATTTTAATCCTTTGAATGGTGATTAAATGTTTTCTGCCTTAAACTCTTCAATTAATGTCTACAGAAATAGTTTTATCTTGTAAAATATATACTCAGAGTGCAACAATAAGTAGTTTTGAGCAAATATTTTTCAACATTAAGTTTCAATTAATAATGGTTATATATGATTAAACTGACTTTTTCTTTTGTCTTCTATATTTGTAGATGTTGGATGTTTACAATCTAATTCCTTTTGACAATCCAGATGGTGGAGTTTGGAAGCAAGGATTTGACATCACCTATAAATTGAATGAATGGGACACTAAGCCCCTTCAAGTCTTTGTGGTACCTCATTCCCATAATGACCCAGGTAAAATCTGCACTTCAAACAACTAGAGATTCTAAAGCCCCTGGGGCACAGACTATTTTAATGATAATCTGGTGGAGCCCACTTCTCCAGTTTTTGAGACTTTCTCTGACTTTTACCAGTATCATATTCCTTTTATATGTCATTATATTTTGAGTTCTCATTTTATCAATTTATGTGCCATTTAAGGACTGTACTTGTGCAGTATAAAACAGTAATAAACTCAAGACAGCTTTAGTTTTGAGGGCGGATAGTTGCACACATTTAAGGTACTGATCATTTTAGCTACTTAGTGTAAAATACTACGAGGGAGAATTAGTTCGTGTCCATAGACTCGACATTTAAAAAGGCAGAGTGCTCATCGGAAAGTTAGAGTCTTTGAAATGACGAAGCAGTATAAAGTGGTTAAGAGCCCTGGTGTCAGATAGACATGGGTGAGTCCCAGCCCCATCATGTCTAAAATATTAGACAACTTTAGACAAGTTTCTTAATCTGAGAGTGTTTTCCCAGGTAGAGTCAGGATAAAGTACTTCAAGGGGTGAAATGTAAAGGCATGGTGAATGGCCCCAAAGTAACTGCTATCATTATCATTATTGTAAATGTTGTTTCAAAGGAATAGCTGTTGTTTTTTATTGGGGCCAGAGATTTTTCCCCAAGATAAGGGAAAATTACTAAAATTATAGTGGGAATTATGATTAAATGTGTATACTTGTTAGTGTGAATACGTGGGCACAGAGTAAATGCCCAATGAATTTAGTTGCAGGATTCTTTTTTGGTATGTACTTCCAAAGACTTGTTTTTGAGCGACTTACTAATACTTACATTTGTTATTTTTCTCAATTTCATTATTACTGTTAGAGGTACTGCCATTGAATTAGTACTTTGGAGGTTTTTTCTTTACTCCCAACATTCATCTCCTACTTATATTCTTTCTTTCTCACTAGTTTATTGTAATCCTGTCTTTCTCTTTCAAAGACAATAAAACTAACAAGTTGTGTGCGGACACATGATTTGGTGAAGGGGTGTGTGTGTGTGTGTGTGTGTGTGTGTGTGTGTGTGTGTATGTATGTGTACTCTGTGTGCCTCTTTTGGGTGTGAGAGGTAGTCAGGGAGATAGAGCTTGGAAGTCAAAATGTTTGAATTTCCAGAATACGTCAATATTTAGTAAGCCCAGAGGTATAAAATACATGAAATCAATATTTTTGGAAATTTGTGATGAGCAGTTACTATATATCAGCTTCTGACTTAGTTTCTCTGTCGTTGGTCTTAATGTCTTTATCTTTTTCTACAAATACCTGTTTGTTTTATTAACTTTTATATATTTTGCATCATCTTCTACCTTAGCCTTCCCCTTCAAACCCAAAGTCAAGGATGGCTGGGCATGGTGGAAAGACTGCAGGGATTGGGAGTGGGGCAGAAGGAGGCAGGCACCCTGGCTCTGCTGCACACTGCCCCTGTGTCCTGGGGCACGTTTATGTTGGTATCTGTAAAATGGAGATCATATAGGTGGAGTAGCATCTTAAGCAGGAGTTAGTTATAAAGTAAGTACAAAACGTGATGAAAACAGCATCTAATCAAAATAGCACCAGATTAAATGTGTTTGTCTTTAGGGGGTGCGAATGGAAAACACATCTTTGTTTATATCTAGACTCAAACTCAGTGAGGTGAGGAGCTCAGACTTCACATGTGGGATCTGAGACTGCCTGGAGGACTAGAGATATGTTTTTCTATAAACTCATTCACTCCGAAATATTCCCTTGTTTAGTGAAATAGCGGCAGAGCCATTTGCAGTATTTAAATGATTCTCTCTTTCTCTCTTCTCTGCCAATCGTGTGTAATTTAATTCTTGTCACTTAATTGGGCGTGTGATGTGATTCCATTGTATACTATTTCTTGTAGGTTTATAAATACACTTCACAGTGTGTATCTTGCAGGTCCTCATTGGACCCTTCTCTCCTCCCTTTTTTGATTTTTTTGAAGACCTTTATTCTCGTTTCCCCTTTTCTGCCATTCTCAATTTCCACCAATCTCAGTTCTTGTCATTCTATAACATGGGCACTTAACTGTAATAATAACATTTGTAGTTCACTAGGCACTGTGCCAAATCTTTTATAAACACCTACTGCTCCCAATAACCCTTGAAAGTTAGTGCCACTATTCATGATGAGGGTGTTACCAACCTGTCAAGCTTACACAGGTAGTGGCACCAGAATATTTCCCTGTTAGTTTACCTGGCTCTCCCACCTGAGTAAAGTATAATAGAATGGCAGAGAACATGTGTCCCCTGTTACACTCTACCCTCATTGTCTAGCCCTGCACTTGGCATATAGTAATCACTGAATTATATGTCAGGCCTTCTCTGATGTGCCTCCATGCCTCTGCACAGCTTCCTTGCACTGTATACACACCCACACACACACACGTGCGCGCGCGCGCGCGTGCATACCCACACTTCCACATTGGCACAGATGTAAATATTTACAGCACTTCTGCTGGGTCTCCTCACTAGACTGTAAGCTCAATGAGGACTCAAAGTTTGGCTTATTAACTGCTGAGTCTCTAATGCCTAGGACAGTAACGAGCACATGGTACGGACTCATTTAGTTAAATAAGATAATGAATGAAGGAATCAGACTCTGCAGACTCAGATGGAGTATTTGACCTCGGCTTACATGTTTGTTTAACTCCCTTCCCTTCTTCCCATTGTCTACTTATTTCTATTTCTTTAAAAAATATCATATTTAGAATGCAGTTTGTAATTTTAAATACCCAAAACAGATGATATCAAGCTCTTCAAGGGCAGGGATTGCCTCTGCCTTTTAGATTTTGTTTGTTTGGTTCCCACTGTAGTTAGTATGTTGTTGTCACGAGAGACTGCTAGGCTCACAGTCCGTGGCTGCAGTCTCTTCCTGCAAGTCAGGGGGACTAACCCCTGAGAGATTCTCAGTTCCCCAGGATCTACCTGGCACTGACTGAGGCATCTGCAGTAGCCATGGCATGAGTGAAGAACAGACCATACAAAATCTTAAATGCCTTTCAATATGCTCTTCACTCAAACATCAATCATCAACACACCAAACAGTAAAGCACACAGAGTAATACAGTAATTGGGTAAAATAGAGCAACGAACCAGCCCCAAGGTCAATCAGAGGCCTGGTGGAGCAAGGAAGGGTGACTGGTCTGGGAGGTCGGTCCAGCAGAGGTTTGGTCCGAGCTGAGCAGAGCAGAGTGGAGGGTTCTTGGAGCAGAGTGGCAGCATTGTCACCTCTCAGTAGAGACCAACTCTTTGAGCTGCAAAAGTCCTCAGTTCTTATGCAGTTTTGAGTGCCTTCCTGACATCACCTCATCTTGAGTAGCTGACCTTGGGGGTGTAGCTGATTACACCCAATTACCAGGGCAACCAGGCAGCTCCCTGGGCATTGTTTGCTAAGTTCTCTGTGCATGTCCATAATGGAGTTACTCTTGCTCATTCAGTATGGAGTCACTGTCGCTCACACAAAATTCATTCTAACAGCATCCAGGGGTGCTCTACACAGTTGTTCTGTGGGAAGACATCCCTAATAACTGTTTGTGACTGCAATAAATGAATCTGCCTGTTGGTATCCTAGCAACCACAGTTAATCTTTTTGTCTTAGTAAAAGATGTTAATGACCCTTACCCTCAGGCACTTCTCCACTTGAGGAAAAAAATAATGGTCAGAAACAGACCTATTAAAACTAAAGCTATTTTTGCTATTAAGCAAAATTCTAGAGAAAGGAACCTGCTGACTTTTTTTCTAATTTCACTGCTCTTTTACAAAAGTAGACTTTTGATAAACTAAATTATTCTGTGAAAAATTGAATCATTCATATCATGAAAAACCACTTTTTTCAATGGAGGAAAAGAGATAAGTAAGTACACATATATTACAGGTCAAATGTGACTCTGTAATGGGAAGTCTTTTTGTATAATACTCCTAAGTGAATGTGCAATTAGGCAATTTACTTTCTAAATGAGATTTATAGAGATTTGTTTGCATTTTCTGCAGCAACAATTTAAAACAAACGAGCTCAGAAGTTTGTTAAATCAGTGGAGTGTTGTCTGTTGGGGATAGAAATATTTGAAATAGGTTTTTTAAACATTCCTATATTTAGTCCCCTAACTTAAAGAATTATGTTGCTATGTTTTTATATATGTAGATATTTTTCTTTTTGGTCCAAGTTAGTAATATCTCGCAAGGAATATAAATTTCATAGTATGTTTGTATTTTAATAAAATTCCTAATTATGCCTTCTTCCAGTCCATAAGGACATGTACCAATTGTCTTACAATATTTTGTGTGGTTTACATGAGTTGAAACAAAATTGGAAAGGAATTGTTAGGTAAATGCTGATAACTTTGTACTGTTGTGCTTTTGAAAAGTTTTGAATCATAGACCATGAAATTAAATGTTAGTTGATTGATACATGTTCATGTTGTATTAATAAGCTGATTAAAACACAATTACAGCACCTTTGTATCTACAATCTTAATTCTTTGCTTCTCACTAGTTAAGCTGCTAAAATATTGAGTTAATTTTCCTTCAAAGAAATCACAGTGTGTAGAGAGAAGATAAGGTATACTAAATGGAAAGTTGGACAGCATATTGTTAGTTAAGCAATTTGTAAAATGAATATTGGAAAATAATCCCCCATGTGGTATGACTCCAAAATACAAAGAAGATCTAGCTAGGCCTAGGAGTCACACTGCAAAATAATTTTCTTATATGCATTTGCAGTCCTTTTGCAGAATTTTTATTGACTCAATGAGTGATTAGGATTTTTTGGCTTTTTTTTTCTTTAAATTAAGAAAACAGATTTTAGCATTTAGTATTATATGGTAGTTTGAAATGAATTTATCTGTTCTTATTCTTAAAATGTTTGTGAAAAAGAACAAAAACATATAAGGAAATCACAGTGTAATGTTATTTTAAGGCTTTTCTGTTCAAATATTGTTAAGCACAGTCAGCAGAAAACAGTTCTGGTCAGGCACAGTTGGACAGAGCCCACGTAGGTGAGAGGCGGTGGACACCTAGCACTCTGGCAGCCAGGGCACCTGCCAGGTGAAATGAGATGCTTGGGAGAAGTTTGTATTTGGGCACCGTTTGGGGAGTCCTATGTTCTGTTTAATTATTGTGGGAGTGAGTGAGTTCTTTGGTTTTGGCTACTGTGACGGGAAATTTGAGTTTCTGGGGAGCTAAGATAGTAAGAGGAATGACTGAGAACTAGCATTCGTTGTCTGTTCTGTATCAGGGAATTGTTTGGTGTGTGTTACTTCATGTCACACATGTTGCAATCCTGAAACGTAGTAAATTAAACCCCATTGACCAGATGAGGGCAGTGAGGCTAAGGTAGGTATGGTAATTTTTTCATTCAAGATCAGTCAGTTCTCCATTGGCAGACGATGGTGAATTGCAGCTCAGATTTGCCTGATTCTGAGATCCATGTGCTTCCCATTTACCATACTGCCTCTTAAGATACTTTGTTTAGTTTAAATGATTCGATTTCTTTTTGCTTTATGGACATTGGCAAATTCAGCACATTTATCTGAACTTTAGATTGTTGATAGGGTTGACTGACCGGAAAACATGAAAAAATAGACTGCTTAGTTAAATTTGAAATTCAGATAAACAATGAAAAGTGTTTAGTATATGAGGCATGACAATTAAGTTTGCAAACTCATCCTAGACAAATTGCTCCATACCTCATTGCTGAATATCACTGTGGTCACCTTTGAAGTACTCCCCTTGGGAAGCTATGCACTGATGCCAGCGCCTAGTCTATCCTTCAAAGCAGTTTTGGAACTCTTTCTGGAATGGCCATCAGAGCTGTTGTCGTATTACCCTTGACGTCCTGAATGTCATCAAAATGTCTTCCTTTCAGTATTTCCTTTATCTTCTGGTAATGAAAGAAGTCATTGGGGGCCAGATCATGTGAGCAGAGAGGGTGTTCCAATACAGCTATTTGTTTACTGGCTAAAAACTCCCTCACAGACAGTGCCGTGTGAGCTGGTGCATTGTCGTGATGGAAGAGCCATGAATTGTTGGCGAAAAGTTCAGGTCGTCTAACTTTTTTTACGCAGCCTTTTCAGCACTTCCAAATAGTAAACGTGGTTAACTGTTTGTCCAGTTGGTACAAATTCATAATGAATAATCCCTCTGATATCAAAAAGGGTTAGCAACATCGTTGCAACAAGTTCACGAACTTAATTGTCTGACCTCATATATGTGTACCAAATATCATACGTAATCTACTTATACTAAACATTTATTCATTATTTATCTGAAATTCAGATTTAACTAGCATCCTGTATTTTATCTGGCAATCTTAATTAAGAAAATGGTGGCATTTAAAATAAATATTTACATGGCTCTTTAGAATTGTCTTTTTACAAGATCTTTAGAATTGGTGTAATGAGGTTCTTTTTTTAGAGGGGAAAAATGCTGTTTGGGCTCTGAATGGGCTGCATCCCTTACGAGCACATATGTCAAATATCACCTAAGAGATGTACGTGATCATTAAACATCCCTCAGTTCCCCTGTTTAGGTTACTTTTATCTATCTTTCAAGCCTGGGTGCTTCCAAACTCACCATACCCTGGTTATACAAATGATTGCTAGTACTTTTGGGAATGTACTGTGTTCCAGGCATTTTACATATATTAAATCCACTACTGCTCTCAACAACTTTATGACAGAAGTACTATTATTACCCTCATTTCATAGATGAGAAAACTGAGGCAGAAGAGAGGATAAGAAATATGTCCGTGGAAGGGCTGGGTTTCAACCCCAGCCATCTCGTTCTGGAATCAGGACTTGTAACCTTTATTGAATGTTGCCTCTTTTAGGTTATACTTCTGAAACCAGAGGCAAAGCTTCTAGGAAGAAAGTCTTTCAGGTGTTTCTAAGCCATATGTCATCCGTGTTACTTTATTAATCATATAAAACATGAACTATCGTGCAAAAGTAGACACCTCACTGCACTCTTTCCTATCCCTTTTTTCTTCTGGTTCGTTCCTATTGAAATGGATGTTTCTGACCTCAAATACTACATTAGTATATGAGTTGGTGAGCGGTTTTCCTCATTGCTACATGTTTTACAATTAGAAAGTGACTTAGAAGCAGTATTTTCCAGCTTGTAAAATAGTTTCTTCCAGAAACTTTGATAATTTGCCCAGTATTTGCCTGATTGTAAGTCTAAGTAGCCTCCTCACATATCCTGAGAGTAACTCCTCAAAGGAAGTTACTCTCATAGACACTTGTCATGATTTCAAATGACCATGCTCTGTTTGGGGAAGACTTCGTAGTCCTGAAGTGTCCTCTTTAGGTATGAGTACCGTATTTGCCGGCGTATAAGACGACTGGGCATATAAGACGACCCCCTAACATTTCCACTCAAAATACAGAGTTTGTTATATACTCGCCGTATAAGACTACCCCCTCTTCCGCACACCTTCCACACACCAAATAAAAGGTAAAACAAGATCAGATTTGATTTGGCCCACTGAAGTGCAAACAAGCGTATTGTATTTCGTGTCACCACATAACCGTTTTGGTGATGTTGAGCCACCATGTCTGCTACATGTTTTTCGAGTTCTGGCCAGTGTGGGGTGCCTCTTCTTAATGCACACTTACCCCTTGGCATACTCTTTAATGCTTTCTCATTTGATTTCCAGTCCCGAACCATCTTTTCTGTTACTCCATATTGTCTTGCAGCAGCACAATTATTATTTTCCTTAGCAAAGTTTATAACTTTCAGTTTAAAATTTGCATCATACTTCTTTCTTTTGGCTGGTGCCATGATAGGGATGGTAGGGGTTTGACTGGTCGACATTTTCTATGCTGTACTGTACAATGGTGCAGTATTGTGGTTGGCTGTTGGCTGTATACAAAGCCTGATTTGATTGGTCCCTGCTCCCTGTTTGCCCGCCCTGTCACTATAGCAGTCTGGTCCACCCTTGCATCAGCATCTCCCTGGGACCTCACTAGTGCACAAGTGCGAGCTCTTCAACATTCTAACAGGCACCATGATAGCGCAAAATCGCGAATCTTCAATGCATATGTAAAGAAATATACGGTAACCCGAATTTACCACACTCGCAAAATCGCACACAGCCGAGCATACACCCAGCAGCGCTGCTGATGCCTGAACGGTATGTGGAATGAAGTGGGCGGGCATCGGGAGGCCACTATGGCACGGGGCAAGCACTATGGGCAGTCTATCTGAAGTGTACCTGGCGTATAAGATGACCCCCCACTTGGAGGCATATTTTTCAGGGCCAAAAAATCGTCTTATACGCCGGCAAATACGGTAGATGCTCTTGGTTGGAATCCTTAACAGGGAGGAAAGTCACTTTAGCACAGATTTAGAAATTATTTTGGAGGTTGATCTCACAATTGCAGATATCAAGTATCAAGGTCAGCAGGTCTTTTAAAGGGCATTTCGAAAAGCAATATAGGAAGGGGTCACTATATTGGACATTATACATATACACTACCGGATGAACAAAACCCCAGCTGTCCTAACAGCAGTGCAAATGGGTTCTTGTGGTGTGGGATAGAATTTCCAGGGACAGCATCTTACCTGCGTTCAAAAAGTGCTGTCTCTCCAACCACTTAATGGAAGTGAAGCTGATATGCTTTGAAAACTGTTAGGTGACACTGAATCACCTGGAGAAAGGTTAGATTATTTTGGAAACCTGAGTTCAACAGCATTTAGAGGAATCAGCAGGTTTATAGGTTTTCAAAGACTTATGGGTCTTAGGAAAACCTGAGCTTCATCCTTGACTTGCTCACTACTCTCCCTTGGAAACTTTAGTGAGTTACCCAGTTCTCTTCATTTTGCCTCCTTGGCCTCTTATTTTCCTCTGTTTCCACTGCCGTCTGTTAACCATTTCATAGCAGAACAATTATAGTGGACTAATTCCCTATTTCTCTTCTACTTTACTTTTTTATTCTATCCTCTACATTCACAGAACAGTTAATTTTGAAAGCACACATCAGAAAACCTTAACTTTCTTCTGCCTAAGTTTTCGGTAAGAAGCCGAAATAGTTTAGAAGGTTTTCAGTGACCTGACCCCCACTTTTATTATTTTTTTTTAAAGATTTTATTGGGGAATTGGGGAAAGGAAACAGCCAAGTTGTTGTCCTTCAGTCTTTGTTGTGGAGGGCAGAGCAAGCTCAGCTCCAATTCAAGTCACCATCCGGCTTCCCGTCGGCAGCTCACGGCCACTCAGCTCAAGGTGCCATGTTCGATCTTAGTTGCAGGTGGGCATAGCCCATCATCCCATGCGAGGGTCGAACCAGCAACCTTGTTGTTAGGAGCACGTGCTCTCACCAGCTGAGCAATCCTGCCACCTGTTGGCAGCTCAGCGGCAGCTCAGTTCGGGTGCAGCTCACTGGCCCATGTGGGAATCAAACCGATGACCCTGTGCCCAGAGCTTGCGATCTTAACCAACTATACCACCCGGCTGGCCCCAGACCCCCCACTTCTATTTTTATTTCTCAACGTATTTCCACCACGTAAGCTCTAATGCAACCATATCCCACTGCCTTCTGCTCTCTGAACTTGACATGTACCTTCATGGCTTAGTTTTTTCCATATGCTCTGACCTCACTTTGGCACTACCACCTTTTCCCTCTATCCAGGTGATGACTAATCTAAGAATCACTCTTTTTTTCATTCTGGTAGGAAATTACTATTTATTCCCCCAGCATTTTGTTCATATTTTCATTATAGAATCTGTTTTTCATTTAGCTTAGCTTTATTGCTTTGCTCTTATTAGATTCTTGGTTTGTATTTGAATGAATAAACCAGAACAGGATATTAATTAAAGTTCTTTCACAGTTTATTAGTGGGGGGAAAGCAAGCTTAATTTATAAAAGAAATATTGGAATTAAAATTAATCAGCAGCATATGTGAGTTATAGTAATACCAATTAAGATTGACTGTGACCCCTAAAGTGTAAGACTGGATGCCTCAGTTGAATATTGGAGGATTTGACAAGTGATGGAAGAAACTTGTTGATAGAGAATAACTTAGTAAAATAAAGGAGCTTTCTTTTTTTATGAGCCCTATTTGTAGTTATTTTTTAAATTTGTGAATATTATGTTAAAATAGAAATAACTTGAAACTTAAGTTGCTTTTTTAAATGTTTATTATCTGGATATAATTATTTTTGACTCAAAATCTTTTTTATGTTTTCTTAACAGTTGGTACCTATTTAACTTTGGAGTGGAATAAATGTACTCATTAAAAAATCATTATTGTAGCAGTTAAAACCATAACAGTGTGACAAATGATGTAAGGGATGTGCCTTTTTTGAGTTGTGTGTTTTTAAATCATTTCAGAGCTGACTGAGCCTTTTAAAATATTAAATAGAAACTTAAAGATATTGATCAAAGATTATTAGGTTAGTATCAGGACAATGGAACATATTAGAGCGCGTAGTGTGTGCTATCTTTGACCTTTGGTTTCTTTCCTAGTTGAAGTAATAAACTTGCATTTATATTCCACATACCTTTTCTTCAGCCCTTTGACCATACATCGTCACTCATCTATCAAGTGCTTATTGAACGCTAGCTGTTGTAGGCTTCATACCAGGTGCTACATTTATGAGAGCTGACTGGTTTGAAGTTTGGGCTGTGGCATTCCAGGACTGCTGCTCAGATTTGCAGGACCTGGGGCAAATGTGCATGGAGGCCCTCGGACCCTATGTCTAAACATTTAAAAGTTAGAAATCAAACTAATGAATTGCTAAATAAAAGAGGTCCTTTTCACCTGCCTTGAACTCAGTGATCTGGAGGGCCGAGTACGGGTTTAGATGGCTGGGGCTGCATTTCCCACTGGAATGTGGTGGTGTGTGGGGAGAGGCAGCCTGTGGGACAACCCAACCCCCCTCTTCTCCGATCTGGCCTTGTCCTAAACCAGGACCTCCTTGCAGACCCTAACCCTCATTCCACACCCCTACAAATGGCAGCCCCTTGGCCACTACTCAGGCTAGAGAGATTACCACCTGCAAGGTTGACTGCCCTGACAGCGAAGGCCTTCCAGAAGGCCTGGGAGGCTCTAGGAGCTGGCTTGGTACAGATTTATGGGCCCTGGTACTCAGAAGGGCAGGGCAGGCTTTGGGTGGGCAAGTTCTTTGCCCTGAGGAATTATCATGTGGTCAGAGGAAGAATGGGGAGACCCTACTAGAGTTCAGGGCTCAGGGTGGGGCACTCTTGCCTAGGTCCTAAGGGTGATACTGTGTATGTCCACGAACCATATAAAACTAAGCATTCCTTGAAAAGATCAGATCTCCTCAAAGTCTCTAGACTTTGCAAGTAGATCAAGAGCCTAAAATTGTGTTTTTCCAGTGAACAACTACTAGGTGCATGCACATTACAAATAAGCAATAAGAGTTTTCAACTTTATTAGTTTTATAGGTGAGGACTTAAATTTTTTATGATAAAATGATGATACCAAATTTGGAATTATGCCTGCTTTATAGAACTTCTAATTATGTACTCATTGCTTTAAATATTTCCTCACTTATTTAAAATAGCGATTAGCTGTTTTATGGGTAATAGTTTGTTAGAATGAAAAAGAATAAATGGAAAGCTATTCTGAAAACTCTTCTAGCCTTGCTTCAATTTCCAAGTGTATTCAAAAGAAAGAAAATGCTGTGAATTGACCACTTAAGTAAATCAGTTTGCAACTCAGTGTCCTAAGATGATTAAACCTAGAGGTAGCAATATAATTTTATGTCACAAAAATTTATCCCCTACAACTTTTTAGAAAATACTATCTTTCTGATTTGTTTCATGTTAATATATAATTGTAGTTTTACAGTAATTTAGAAAAAGAAAGAGCCAATTCACTGTGAAAGGGAATACTTGATTACTCTATTGTATAAGAGCAATAAAAGCTAATTTACTGTTATATTACTCAATAGTGAAAGCTGCAAGAGGCTATCGTTCAGTTCATTCTTCATTAGTTGTGCTATAGTGTTGTGATATTAAGTCTCTATTATAGATGAGTTTTATGGAAGGCTTTTAAGTTGACATCTCTGAGCTTGTATTTTGGCTCACTTAAATATCTCTGACATATTTTCTGCAAGATTATTGAGGGGCGAATGAAGTGTTGAAGGCAGAGTGGATTAAACAGTCACTGTGAGTCCTTTATGAAAACTCCCATGATAAGCTATTCTTTGACATGATCTTAGCTCATGACAAAGTATACCTGATGAAAATAAGTAATTGTACTTTAAAAAAAACATTTACTTATAAATCTTCATGAAAACTATTTCTTCTAAATTTGTCTTTTATGCTATATTACTAGAGTTTTGTTACCAAATTAATTTTGGGGGGGGCTTCCACTGTTCGTAGTTCTTTTCTTTAATTGAATTAATAATCAAATAACTAGGGATTAATTTTGACCTTGTTAAAATTCAGGATAAAGGTATATGTGATGTTTAAAAAAGATAATTCTAATAGAACCAAATAAATTTTTTACATGGTCCTTACTGTAATATTACATGTAATAGTAGCATATACAGAAATAAATGTTACTTACATATACTTGATTTTGACTCCATCTTGTAATACAGAAGTATATGTATATTAAATTTGTATTACAATAGTATTTGGTAAAATAAATTCTCCCACATTGTGATCTTTAGTTTTTGGATGGTAATAACTAATTTTTCCTAGCGCTGTATCAGTTTGCTAGGGCTGCCATTTACAAAGCACTACAGACTGGATGGCTTAAACAACAGAAATTTATTGCCTCACAGTTCTGGAGGCTGGGAAGTCCAAAACCAAGTTGTCAGCAGTGCTGGTTTCTTCTGAGGGCCTCTCGTGTTGGCTTGCAGACGGCCTTCTCCCAGTGTCTTCACGTGACCCTCGGTGTGTGTCTGCGTCCGGATCACCTCTTTTATAAGGACATATTGGATTAGGCTCCTCTCACATGACCTCATTTTACCGTAATTACTTCTTTAAAGGCTTTTTATGCAAATACAGTCACTTTCTGAGGGTTAGGACTTCAACATATGAATTTTAAAGGGATGCAATTCAGCCCGTTAACAATGGCATAGAATGAATTATGCAAACCGTAATTTTGGGTAACCAATATGTTTCAGGTGTGATGCAGTTTATTTAAATGTTTTAAATAAATTGTATACTTTTCAAAATTAGATGTTAGAAATATCTTTTATTCTTTTACTTGCTTTGAAGGTAGAGATGGGGAAGTGGCAATTAAAAACTTATGGTGATAATTATAATAATAATAGTAGCTAATATTTATCAAGTGCTATAATACATCCCAGGCTCATGTCTGAGCACTTCTGAGATATCTGAACAGGTACAGGCTTTTAATTTAAACATGGAAAAGTTGAATTATCCAGATAGCATTATTTACTGAAAAGCCAGCTTAAAAGCGCCCTAGATCAAGCAAGTCCTATAAAGAATATTTTACATTTATTCCTATTTGACTCCTAATTTTGTACCTGTCACTCTGTAGGTGCTCAGTAAATAAGTGTGGAATGAGTGAATAGATTTCAGTTAAAGCAAAAGGGAGAAATCTAGTCACAGTGGCAATGTCCTTTTTAGAAGCTCATATTTGCGTTGTCAAAATAGTTGTATTGTCGTCTCTGCCCTAGCAGGTTTTTATTATGTTTGCTAGAAATATGGTATGCATTAGATATTACCTTAATCATTGACGAAAAAATAGCCAGCTGGAGCCCTTATGTTTTGCTTTCCTGCTTGTTTGACGCTTGGAAACAGCAGAGTAGCAGTTCTGCCTGGATATATAGACACACCCCTCCCTGTAAGATTTCATAGATAAGAGGCTATTTTCCAGAGGGGCCCCTTTGCCAGGAGGTGGCACTGGTGTTTCCGTACATTTTGCCTTGGTCACTCATTTATGTTGCTTTAGTACTCTGCCAGATAGGGACTATGTTGGGACCTATGGGTCTTGTTTAAAATGTTTCCTTATACTCAAATTGTAAATGTCTTTAGATAAAAATTTCCAGGGTATTTGAGAAGTAGTAGGAAAAGTCAGAGAACTAAGTTATCAACATCTGCAGCTCTCTTTTGAGGAAACTTTACATAGATGTATACACATTTGTTGTTTGATTAGTGTCAATTTGTTCTACCAAAAAATGGAATAATGAACAGCCTGTGGGAACTAATGCCTATTTTCGGCAGAATTCTACTTCTCATATTCATGATAGTGTTGTAATTACCTTACTGCTCTGCTGCTGGCTTTTAGATATAGTTTGTACTTGTGATTTTTTTTCTCCTTAGTTTAACTTATTTAATGGGTGGAGAATTTTAGATGTGGCATGAGAGGATAAAAAAATTCCATCATCCCATACTATGAGAACAGTAATATCAACTTACTAAACTGTTCAGATTTTTAAAATAAGAAAATTCCTTACACTAGAGATAAATTATAAA
>NW_017731929.1:868432-899599 GCF_001890085.2 Hipposideros armiger | reverse complement strand
AGGATACTTTGGTTGTTTCCATGTGATCGCCACTGTAAATAAAGCTGCAGTGAACATTGAAGCACATATATCTTTTATGGATAAATGTTGTCAGATTTTTTGGGTAGATACCCAAGTGAAGGATTTCTGGGTCATATGGTATTTCTATTTTTAATTTTTTGAGGAACCTTCACACTGCCTTCCGTAGTGGCTGCACCAATATGCATTCCCACCAACATAATAACAAGTGTTGGAGAGGCTGTGGAGAAAAAGGAACCCTCATCCACTGTTGCTGAAATTTATTATTTTTTTTATGTGGTATGACGGGAGATTGTATTCACCATATCTCCCTTTACTCTGCTCCCTGGAGTTTAAGGATTATCTTAGCATGAATTGCTTTCTTTTATTTATTTAATATCACTTATACAGCACTACTGTATTAGTCCCCCTTTTAAGTGCTTTACAAATGATAACTGATAATCCTCACAATAATCCTGTGAAGTAAGTTCAATGATACTGATCATTCAGGGTCACTCAGCAGGGACATGCTGTGCTGATGTGCTATCCAGTCCAGCATGTCCAGCCCTGTAGGCTGTTTTCTTTCATGCTGTGCTACTTCCCTAAGATTTAAATCGTCCATCCTTTGTACTGACATGGAGTGCTGTCTTTATTGTATTTAAATGTATATTGATTTCTGGAATTTCTGACCTCTTTCATGGACTTTTCTATTTGACTAATTGTTGTGGCTTTATGATATGTTTCATTAACTGACAGTTTAATTCTACCTTTGTCTGTCTTTATTGAAAAAATTTTTTAATGAGTGACCACTTAATTTTCTCACAGCACTTTAGAATTAATTTGTTAAATTCTTCCAACCCCTTTAAAAACAGAACTTTGATAGAAATTGACATAAACATTTAAAGGTAATTTGGAAAGAATTGGTTTTCCATCATTAGTCATTGGAGTCGTTCCCCCCCCCCCCCCCATTAGCACACTTAAAATGCTTGCTTATAAGACTGGCCAAGAAGCTGCCATACTGAAGGCTGTAGGCCTTGGAGGTACTAGGATGAACCAAGAGTAACTACCCCACCTAAAAGAGCTAGCCACTTAGCCACTTTTGCATTCCAGCCACATGTGGCCATGGGAATAAGTATTGTCAGGACATTCCTCCAATTACTCAAGAAAAGCTGGAATTCCAAAATGTTATGTAAAATATGTTGACTTTTTAAATTGAAATGGTAGCAGCTTGTTTAGTTTCTCTCTGAGAGAGAGAGAGAGAGAGAGAGAGAGAGAGAGAGAGAGAGAGAGAGAGAGCGCGCGAGAGAGAGAGAGCGCGAGAGAGCGCGAGCGAGCCAGAGTCAAATGGAATCCTTAGTTTAAATCAGGTATCTACTAGTTTGCAACCTTTTATATTAAGAACTGTTCTGTAAATCCCTGTGGAACTGGTGTTTGTTTTATAGGTAATTCTTTGACTAAATTTTAAGTTTGTTTTTTCTTTTTGGTTTGTCTAAGTCTTACATTAATCCTTGAGTACAAATAATGCTTCGTATTTTCTTAAATTAGAATTTTATAGAGATTTTACTCAGATTGTTTAGATGACAAGATTTTATCATACCTATAGTTTCTTTTTTTTTCTTTTCCCTTATTACTTTTGAGAATCTGATTTTTCTTTCTTCATCTTGATTAGATTGGCTAAAGCTTTTGTTGTTGGTTGTGGTGGTTTTTGTACCCCCTTTCACTCCCAAAGAACTATTTATTTTACCAGTTTTTACTCTTAACCTTTCTGTTTTTATCTTTACTAATTCCTTCTACCTGCTTTTACTAATGCAAAATGAGCCAGTTCATTTATTTTAATAAGGAATGTGCCTGTTTGCCTTTTAGCACTACTCTAACTAGCTTTCAAATTTTTATATGGCTTTTTTTTTTTAAGATTTTATTGGGGAATTGGGGGAGGGGAACAGTGTTGGGGAATCGGGGAAGGGGAACAGACAAATTGTTGTCCTTCAATCTTAGTTGTGGAGGGTGCAGCTAGCTCAGCTCCAAGTCCAGTAGTCATCCAGCTATGTTATTTTTTTATTATTGTATTTTTGTCTTAAGTTTTCTATAACCATTTAATATTTTCTCTTTGACTTGGCTATGTTAGGAAAATAGTTTTCAATTTCCAAGTGAAATTTTTTTTCCCAGTTATACTTTAGCTGTTAATAACTATTGATAGTATTCAATCTCTTATGGTCAGAGAGTATGGACTGTGCAATTTTTATTTTTTTTGTTTGCATTTGCCTGATCTATCCTCTTTTTACTTTCAGGGTAGTCCATTTAGAGTGGTAATTCAGATGGCTTGGCACTGGAGCCAGGCTGCATTGGTTCAAATCCTGGCAAACTCCCATCTACTTTGTGACTTTGTGGAAGTTAACCTCTCTGTGCCTCATTTTCTAAATTTGTCAAGTGGGGATAATATTGGAACTTATTTGTTTTTTATAAGAATTGAACTAACGCAAATAATGTGTTTATTATTATTAGCACAATGCCTTGAATATTTTAAGTCCTTATGAACATTAGCAACTCTTATTAACTTTTATTTGCTGCTTGTGTATTGCTCTTGGACACTGAATATAGTTTTTAGTTCTGAAATCATCCTGAGAGTCTTCATCTTTTAATAGAACAATTTAACTATAAAATTTATGGTTTCTCTCTTTAAAAAGCTTCCTTATGTAATATGTCAGTGAAGGTAACCTTTTCTTCCCCCCACTCTGCTCAGATGTTTTCAGGATTTTAAAAATTTTACCCATAAAATTCTAAATTTTCACCAGGCATGTAGGTATATATAACTTATTAAATTTTCCATCTACCAGTTCAAACATTTCTCCAGCTTATGTTTTCTGCTCTTACTGATAAATTACTGTTTTACTTTTATTTGTTTTAGAATTCAATTATCTAGTTATTCTTTAGTTTCTTTTTTGCATGTGTATTTTTATTTTATTCTTTTTTTTAACTGTGTTTTGGGAGATTTTTCTCAAGGTTTTTTTGTCTTGTTTTGTTTTTCGCCCTGAGATTCAGTTCTTTGTGGCATGGAGCCTGTTCTTTTCTGGCCTCAAATGATTGGTTTTAACTATGTTTTTTATTACCTTTTAGTTTTGTGTTCTTTATATTGTTGTCTGTGAGTTAAGTATATTCCGCCTTTTTATTCATCCTTGAACAATAACAGATGTGTCCACACTTGGAATTTGTCCCAAAATAAAGGGTGCAACTCGCCTCAAATCCCTTCCTTTTTCTAACCAGATATTTTCTTTCCTTGCCATATTTGTTAATAGTGGCTGACCAACATCCATTCCGCCAGATTTCCTTTTGGAAAATGGTCTCTCTCACACACAGGTCATGTCATCCATCTTCCTGCCCCAGGGCAGCTATGACCTGAGCTCAGCTAATCAATGTATTATTTTCCAGGGTTTTGAATCTTTAGAGAGTGAATGAGGATGGACAGATGGAAGAAAGGGAAACAGACATGGAGGGAAGCTTGCGGGTCATCCCTCCCAGCACTGGTGCACATAAGACTCTTCCTGTCCTGTGGCACAGTTCCTGTGGTCCCCATAGCACTGCCTCTTGTTTTCTTCCAGCCTTTGTTAAGTGTGGACTTTTAGCTTGTTGTTAGGACTCTGTGTCCAGGACAGCCTCCCAATACATTTCCCCTCCAGTGTCAGCTAGTGTTGCTTGCAAACTGGAAACCTAGCTGGTAGATTTTTCCTGAGGTCGTCTGTTGGACAGTTGGGTTCTGGAAGATTGCGTGAGCAACAGGGACCGTAGCTGGGGAAGATGCCCAGGTTATGAATAGCACTGGCCGAGGGGAAGAGAGGAGCGGGGCTGTGGGAAGATTAGGAGATTCATGGAATGTCTGCTTTGTCAGATGAGGCACCCACAGCTGGCCTTCTGCACCTAGCTAGCTTCCTTCTGTGTGGCCTGTATGAAGGTGCTGCTTCACAGACTGGAGGGAAGTCCAGCCACCTCAGAAGGAAACGGCTTGCTGCCTGCTGGTTTTGGTGAAGGGAGGCCATGCTCGGCTCTGTCCCAGGGCAGCTGCATTAGGGAACGGCCCTGTGCAGCAGTCAGGGCCTGGGCGTGGAGAGGCTCCTGCAGCATGGCGCTCACGAAACACCTTGAGGATGAAGAATAGGGACTGTGATTGTCTTGTCGCAAGATTCAGCTTTGTTTCATCCCTTGGCCCGCTGGATTAGGGGGTGTTGCCAGACTCTCTCAGATTCTTCTCTATTTACAACTTGGACTCCATGCTGATTTTTCATGCAGGGTGGTTGCAGGTCAGTACTTGTTGAATTGTTTTAGTTTCATCTGCACAGTGTCTGTCACAAATGCCACCAATTGTATGACATGAGGATGGCCCCCTTCTCCCGATTCTACCTGAATGCAAGTTCCTCTCTCTCTCCCCCTCTCTCTTCAACTGGCCCTTTTACTTAGGTTGGACCATATGAAATTGCTAATATTTGACCACTTTCGATGTATAAAAATGGTAATTTTATGTGATTCAACCCAATATTAAGGATACAGAATGGTAAGATGTTGCGGGTGGGAATGCAAATTAGAATTTAGTGCTTAATCCATTGTTTTACTGAAACTCCTTTGAGAGCTTCTATTTGGCAATGGGAAATATTCTGGAATATAGGCCTGATACTTAATGATATCATTTTGCCTGAAGAAAAAATTGTTTTATAGTCACATTAGGGTAAATGAGGCTTGTTTCTGGTCAAGCTTTGCTAAAGTTCCCTCCCTTCTAGCTATAGCCATTCGCTTTTATTCGTTTATTACATTAGTCTGTGGAACTAGGGTAATAGCATTATTTTTTCCCCTACGTGCTTAAACATTCTTAGTGTTTCTTGCCTAAATGTATGTTTTTGGAGAAAACTTAATAGCTATGTAGGTTTGCTCCCTTTATTTAAAATTCTGAGCTTTTACTAAGTGGCATTACTGATAGAATTTTTTTGACTAGGGTAATACTTATGCGATGGTTTGTTTTTCCTTTTGAAGATGAGTCTATGGATTAAATGTCTGTTCCCAAACTTGGGAGCTAGCTGTTGGCAGAACAGAACCTGTTAATTCCAGCAGAGTTCCATGTGAGCTTTTATTATCCCTAAAGAATACCAATTGATTGTGGAAACTTAACAGAAACATAACTCAAATGATCCCCATATTCTATCCTAGCAATGACGTGTTTGATTCTTTCCTCTGTGGCAGCAGTAGTCAGCTCTATAAGCTTTTTAAAAATGAAAATCTATTTAACTAAAGGGAGATTCAGGCAAACATCTAGATTTTTCATTTTTATTTTTTTGTGATTCAAACTAATTTAATCAATCCTAGTCATGGCGCCCACTTGTAACACATATCCAGTGGATTTAAAAGAAACTGCCTCTCATTAAATAATCAGCGCTTTTTCTGTCTATGCTTGTTTTATTTTGAAAATGACTTGTGTGTGAACATTCTTTTTATTTTCTAGGCTTCCTATTTGAATATTTTTTTACTAAATGCAGTTAAATACTGCGTGATGTTTATAATACATCAAAATGTGAACCCTTATTCAGAGTCAGGCAGCTGAAACATTAGCCTTCGCATTTCCTTTGACTAGCACCCAGCATATTCCATATTCATTTCTCCTCTCTGGGCGCTGAAGCATTGAAACAGTTTTTGTATTGCATCTGCTCCTGCTATTGAGACCAGTATTCAGTTGAGAAGCCCACTGGGTTGTTAGAACCCAGACAGTTTGTGTGTTTGCTGAAGTCTTGAGTAGCTTTTCGGTGTAGACCTTTTGGTATGAAATAAGGCTCCAAATATGTGCTGGGAGGAAAGGTACCATCAGTTAATATAGATATTATATCTTCACCACATTGCTGGGTTGCATTGCTTTGCCTAGAATGCGAAGTCTTTATGTAATCTTTCTACGGTTCTCTTACATTTTTTTCCCCCTAAGTTTATATGTAAGTGAACCTTCTACCTCTCCTCTTTACTATCTCTGTTTCTTTATTGAAATCAAAGAAATGTTTGAGGTTACTTTCTTAAATAATACAAATCCAAACTTACTGATGTGCATTTTGAGTTTCACTCAGAAAAAAATGTACCTCTAAAGTTCTTATACAGACTAATTTATTATACATTTTATACAAGTCAGGTTTTCTGATATTTGACCAAAGGCTGCTGTAAAATTTGCAGAGGGATGAGAAGTCACAGTATATGTCTTGTGATGTTCAGGGTAAATGGCAGATTTGGATTGAGTTTAGAGCCTAAAGATACATCGCCTTTCATCAAAGGAATCAAAGCAGTGGCACCAGTGTCTGAGATTACTTTAATTCTAATAGTTGAAGCAGCAGTGTACATTTATTTTAGAAAGTATGTATTCCATCCCTGCCCTCTCCAATCCCAGTTCACCTCGAATGAGGCGGCTCTGCTTTCACTCACTTCATCTGCTGGCTTCTGTTTGCATCGCGGATGCTGGCCAAAGCCATGAGTGCTTCTCAGCTGCCTTGTCGCATTGGGTATTTTTCAGTCCTCCGGGAGGATTTCTCTGCAGCGTTGACACTGACTGCTCCATTCTCCTTGAGGATTTTTTCTTTTCTTTTCTGTCTTCTGTGACCCAGGCTTTTTGTTTCCTGGTTCCCTTCCTGCATTGCTGAGCTTGCCTTTCTCATCACTTCTGATTTTCTCCTCTGCTCTGTTCCTAAATGTCCCTGTTCTTGCCTCTGGGGCAGCGCCCCTTAGCTCTCCTCTTCATGGCGTGTGCTCGTCTACACTGTGGTTTTAATTACCAGGTGTTTGGGCTGCTCCCAGCGCTAAAACTCCCACCTCAACTTCTTTCTTCTTCCCTAGTTAATGGTAATATTATGGTAACAGCTAACACTTACTGAGTGCTTACTATGTACAGGCATGTTCTAAGCACTTCTATGTATTTATTCAGTCAGTGCTACAGTGTTCCCATGAGTTAAGACTCTTTATTATTCTCATTCCACTGTTGAGGAAACTGAAGCAGAGGTCTTAAGGAAAGGGCCTAAGGTTCCCCATCTAGTAAGTGGCATCAGGACCAGGGCCAGGCAGCCCTAACCCAGAACCAGGGCTCTTCACTACTATGTGTTCTACCATTTGGGCCACATGCAGTCAGGTCCAAAGCCTTGTCAGTTCTGCCCCTTAGTGTCCCCACACTCTGACCCCCATCCCCATCCCCCTTGTTTCCTCCACCTGGTCTTCCTGTTTGCAGCTGTGCCACTGCTGCATGTCCTCCATTTCACCAACAGAGTTAGGTTTCTAACATGTGAGTCTGCCATGCCTCTTCTTGGCTTTAAAATGCTTCAGCGACACTTCAGTGTCAGAAAGTACAGACCAGCCCCCTTTGCCCGGCACATATTGGCCCTTGCTCTCGGATTCCTCCCTACTTGTCCACTCTTCTCTGATCGCTTCCGGCCTCACACCCTACTCTTTGCCATCTGAGCCATGTAAGTGCCCTCAGACGTAAGCTTTTTCCTGCTGCTTAGGGATTTGCCTGTGAGTTCAGCTTAGACTTTTTTTTTTTTCCCTTACTTTGCACTGGATAATTTCAATCCTACTCATTTTTCAAGACTCAGCTGAACTATTACCTCATCTCTGAAGCCTTCTCTTATTTACTCCAACATTCACTCCAGAGATACAGGAGATGAGCCACGGACTTGGTCCCAGCCCTCTGGGCAGAGCAGAGAAGACATGTAATTAAACACAGCAGCACAAAAAAGTGTTTCCTCCTGTGGCAGCAAGAAGGGGGTCTTGGAAGGCTTCCTGAAGCAGATGGTATTCAAGCTGAAACCTGAGAGGTGATTAGAACTAGTCAGTCAGTCAGAGGGTGGGGAAGGAATTTCAGGTTATGAGAGGAGAATTGTGATTATGGGCCAGGGCTTCACAAGAGCATAGCATGTTCAAACATCTGAAAGAAGTATATTAGGCTTCAAAAGTGTGGGGGAGGACGTGTGTGCAAGGGCCAGGGAGATTATATATATATATATATAGAGAGAGAGAGAGAGTCATCAAGGAGATGCAAATGGAGACTACTGCAAGATACTATCCCAAATTCTTTAGCATGGCGAAAATAAAAAAGACCAACCACTTCAAGCGTTGACAAGAACATGCAACAATCTCACATATTGCTGGTGGGGTCTGCGTCTGTACCACCCTGAACACGCCCGATCTCATTATACATTGCTAGTGAGAATGCAGAATGGGACAAATCCTTTCTGAAAAGCCACCAAACAGTTTTCCAAAGTTAAACATATATCGTGTGACCTAGAAGCTCACTCCTAGAGAAATGAAAACATGCACACAATGAACTTGTAGACTTTTTCATCATAACTTGAAACAGGAAACAACTCAGATGTCCGTCAACAAGGTGATGGATTAAAAAAATTATGACATATCCATACAATGGGATACTATTCAGCATGAAAAATAATGAATTCCTGAAATACACAGTAATATGGAGGAATCTAACAAACAAGTTAAGCAAGAGAAGCCTGATACAGAAGTGTAAATATTGTATGATTACATTTTATGAAGTCTTAAGAGTAGCTAAACTGATCTACTGTGATAGAAATCAGTGTCAGAATCTTTTTTGTGTGTTGATGGGGGAGGGGTGGAGACAAGGTACGAATTGATTGGAAAAGGGCAAGAGGTAACTGAGTTGATGGAAATATTTTATATCTTGTTTTGGGTATATGATTACACGGGTATAAACAGTTGTCAAAATTCATTGAATTGAACATGTGTATATTGTATGTTATATCTCAATTAAAATGACTTAGAAAATACAATATAGCCATAAACATAATATATATGTCTATTGATTAACATGGGAAAATGTTCATGGTATAGTATTAAGTAAAATAAGTTGGTTAAAAACTATACCTACCATAACCCCTTATGCATTTACAGTAAGATATTCTTTAAACTTAATTATGTATTTTCTGATTTATTTTGAATGAGCATTTAATTAATTTTTTTTGGAAAAATGAATGAGAAAATGGATAAATATATACTATCCAGTAAAATATTTAAAGGATATCCTCTACGTATTAAAACTTTACAGAAACTATTAATTGAACTAATATGAGAAATATTCATACATAAAATTTCATGTTTTTTTAAGCTACAGTTTTGTTAATCTTCAGTGCTTAGGAGAAATCAGGGTATAGCATTTATAGTTTAGAAAAAGGTTTTCATTCAATTCATTTTTAAATAATAAGTTCAAGTATATAAAGGGTACAACAATGAAAGGTAAGGACTAGCCACTCCTGTCTCCTTGTGATCTAGTTCTTCTCACAGGAGGCAGCTACTGTGGATTAGACTCCTGTACACATTTACATGTGTGGGAAGACATATACATATGGATTATACTAGTGATAGTATGCCATGTATATCATGCTGGGTTTTTATTTTTATTTTTTTATTTTTAGATGAGTCTTTTTTTGTGGTAAGATATTCATAACATAAAATTTATTGTTTCAGTGATTTTATGTGTACCATTCAGTGGCATTAAGTACATTCACATCATTGTGCAACCATCACCATCATCCATCTCCAGAACTTTTTCACCATCCCAAAATGAAACTCTGTCCCCCTTAAACAACTTCCTAACCCCTTTCATCTTGGTCCCTGGCAGCCGCCATTCCACTTTCTGTCTCTGTAAGTTTGACTCCTCTAAGTACCTTATATAAGAGGAATTATACAATATTTGCCTTTTTGTGTCTGGCTATTTCACTTGGTATAATGTCTTCAGGGTTCATCCATGTTGTAGCATTTGTCAGAGTTCCTTTCCTTTTAAAGGCTGAATAATATTCAATTTTATGAATATACCACATTCGTTTATTTATCCATTGATGGACATTTGGGTTGTTTCTGCCTTTTGGCTATTGTGAATAATGCTGCTATGAATAGGAATGTATAAGTATCTGTTCTAGTCCCTGCTTTCTATTCTTTTGTGTGTATACTCAAAAGTAGAATTGCTAGGTCATATGGTAATTCTGTGTTTAAATTTTAGAGAAACCCCCCAAACTCTTTTCCATGGTGGCTGCACCCTCTGCATTCCCACCAACAGTTCACAAGGTTTCCAAGTTTCTCCACATTGTCGTCAACACCTTTTGCTGTTTTTTGTTGTTGTTGTTGTTGTTGTTTTAATGATAGCCATGCTAATAAATGTTGTACCATGAATTTTAAACTTAATATGTCTTGGAGAACCTTTCAGGAAAGAGGCGCCCCTTTCTTGTTATAAATTTAATAAGCACTTTGTGAGTGGGCCTTAATTTACTCCCCATTGATGAGCATGTTGTTTAATTTCTGGTCTTTTGCAAATGCATAGAGTGTATCTTTATTGTTAGTGTATACAATGCTTTTATATATTTTTACACTTTTATGTATTATCTGACTTTGAATGAGCGTGGATAAAAGTATATATGGATTATAAAATTTGATAGTTATTGACAGCAATATGTGAAAATACCCATTTCCACACATCTTTGATATCAGTTTGTTGTATAACTTTTTGATCTTTCAAATCTGATGGGTGAAAAGCAGATTCTCACTGAAGTTTCAATTTGCATTTCCTTATGGTGAGGTTAAATTTCTTTTCATTTATAGGAGCCAGTTATTCCTGAAATAATCTGCTCCGTATTCTTTTTTTTTCTTTTTTTTCTTTTGGGTTATCAGTACCCTTTTCTAAGCGTTTTGTGGTAATAGGAACACAGACTTAAATGGCCAGAAAACATGTGTGATTCCTATCCTCGTGGAGTTTACAGTAATTTGAAGGAAAAATTAAACATACAAATGTGTAATTAAATTTTGTGATAAGTGCTACGAAAGAAAGTTTTGGATTTTATGAAAGATGACAGTTTGGGTGAGATGTGGTAGCCAGGGAAGGCTCCTAATAGATCCATTAGAGCAAATATTGGGAGGGGCAAGCATTGCAGGCAGAACGAGCATGGACGGTGGGACTGAAAGAAGCGGGTATGGCTGGAATGATGTGAGGAAGAAATGGTGAGAGATGACAAATGTACCATCTGTTCCTCATACTAAATCTTCAAAGACAGGCATCAACAATATTCAGTGATTTTCCCCAATTATCATGTGAAGGGTTTTAAAACAAATCTTATTTTTACCTTCATGTTAGATACTCCCTAAGAAAGGCATATGAATCAGATTATGTGATAAGCAAATGTCCTTAGGCTATTAATTGACTCATTGGAAGCCTCCATCTTTTTTAATTTTCCATTTAACAATTTTTTTTATTTAGGAATGAATCCCTGTACATCATCTTGTATTATTTCATATTTCCCCAGATGTGTGATTACAAATTCAACTCGTTTTCTCATGTGAAATTAATTTGTGATTTTTTGAAGTTCACTAAATGATGCATTGTTTGCTACTAAGTTATCTGTAACAATTTCCCCATTAGGGAGAACAACTCTTTGAATAGTCTATCTTTCTATGTGTGACCAAATTCCAAATGTCTGATGAATCCACATAGGGGAAAAAGTGACACTTACAAAATGATTTGCAGCTTCTTGTACTTGGCAGTAAATTCTTAAGTGTAAATCATGCATCTTACACAGAGTGAGCTGTGACAGATATTTTGATCAGTTATTTTCTAAGCTTTTTATACCAAATTCCCCAGCAATGAAACAGTAGAAACATGGAGATACATAATGTCTTCACCAGTAATTACAAGTCATTTATTTTAAAAAGTGAAAAAGGAGTGTTGCTAATTTTGAAAGTTAGTGCCTAGTTTCCTGTTTTCTGGATTTGCTACATTATACATATACTCCTTTTCCTTGGCTTCCAGGTATTTTGCTTCTAGATCTCATGTTTATTAGGCAATATTAGGGAAAGTGTACATGCAAAAAAGTTTGCCAGAAATCAGAGAGTCTCCTGGTAGAAACTAAGCAACCTACAGGGTGGGCACATCTTTTTTGATTTTGTATTTCCCTCTCACAGAGAATTAGTTCAGCTAATGCTTGTTGAACACTGAATGAATGGAAATATTTGGAAGCAACTGTATTCCCATTACTTACTTGATTTTTAAAAAATTATTAAAGTCCCGAATGTACAGTTGAAATGTTTTAATTTTGTTTTCATCATATTGCTTACTAACAATAACGATTTTAAATATGGTACCTTTTTTGTAGTCTAACAGCTTTTCTGTTATTGCTTCCAAATATTTTTTCAACTGTTTCCTGAGGTGGTGTTTCTATAAGACTGCCGGTCCTACTTTTTGTATCCGTCACTAAATGATGATGATCATTGCTGTGTTTCCCAGTCATTAGATGAACAATTTTCCTTATGTTTCTTTGGATCTTTTTGTTTTTCTCTCATTCATCAGATACTTCTTAAATGCTTACCACATATGTTCTGGAATACAGGTAATATACATTGCAAAGTTGTGTACTTCTGCAATTTCTGGTTTTCCTGCCTGGAAGAATCTTCTGGCTTGATTATCAGCTGGTTTTTGCCATTCTTATTTATGGTTCAAAGAGGGATAGACTAGGAAGAACAGGTAGTTCAATTAAATAGGGGTACTAACTAATCTGATTATTCAGCCAGGTGTCCAGTCATTGTCACATTGCTTCATATTTTAAATCATGTTGTCTGGTTTTTTTTCATTAGTTTATTGTTCTGCCTGTTATGCCAAGAAAAACTAAAACCTGTGTTCCTTCTGGCCTGCTATGATTGATGCCGTCATTTATGCCTGTTACAAATTACTCATGCAATTTTTCTTATACAACAATATGCTCTTTCAAAATATTAGTCCCCTGGCTTCCATCACATCATACTGTGGCTTTCTTATGAGCTTGTTTTAAATCACTCTGAAGTTAAAAAACAACACAAAAACTATAATTCATTCTTTCCCACTAATTTGATGGCTATTTTAATAATATAAGTATTTTTAAAATTTCTCAATTTTCCTTCTCAGTTTAGCCCCACTGTGTGCATTAATACTACCACCCCAATGGACACCTGGAATTAAAACCTCAAGCATATGTGCTTTAATCCTTTCTTCTGTCTCTAGTCATTTTTTTATTCCCTTGATGCTTTTCATGAGAACTCTCTCTTCTTCCTTACCTTCCATGTTTCCTACCACTACCATATTCTAGGTCACATCATCTCATACCTAGATTATTTAACTCCTTTCTAACTGGCCTTTCCGGTGCAATTAGCTTTACATATGCCTGTGAGTTTAATATAAAAGCTTTAAGTAAATGCAATTTTAAACTGAGAGTCTCATTCCTTCCTTCCTTATTCATCTAACAACTACTAGAGTGCCCATTATATTCCAAGTAAGCTTCTCAGTGCTGGGTGTGGAAAAGTGAACAGAAGAATCCTAATGGTGGGTGGGGTGAAGAAGTGAGAAGAGACATATAAGTTAATAAAGTAATTTTGGTTTGTGATAAATGCTAATGTGTGATAGAATGTGGGGATACAGTGGGATTGTTGATTTAAGCTAGGTGCTCAGGGATACTTTTCCTGGTAGGTTTTTTTAAGTTGAGACATCAGGACAGCTGGGACCACCCAGGATGAGAAACATAGGAGAGAAAAAAAGTCAGTAGTTAAGAAAATTCTGGAAAACATTTTAATGAGTTGGAGGCTCCGTATGCCTCCCCCCAAACAATAGGCAGGATAGTCTTTAAAGTAACCATTATGCGCAGATAGGAGCTCAGTACAGGGTCACAGTAGCATGTCAGGCGTCATGGGGAGGGAAAGAGCTGGGTTAGTCATGAATGGAGCTGGGGAAATCAGTTGCTGCATATAGTATGTGTGATTCTTTGCTAGGTTGGCTGTTTCTTGGAGCACATTCATGCCTATGGGACTGGGATTATGTAGTCAAATAAAACTGATGTAGATGAAAAATTCCATCATTGGAGTGACTTATCATTTTCATTTTCAGATTTCTTAATTTACCTGTAGTTTCTATTTTCTGTTTAAGAGCTGCAGCGAATTTGTTTTAAACCAATTTATGTCTGAAATTTTCCAAGAGCTCTGTGTATTGGGATATTGAGATAGGGAGGTCAGGTTTCTATAGTTGATGGCCAGAGATTAAATCTCAAATCTGTCCTGACATCTCAGGCTTCCAAATATTGGCCATAAGGCGTAAAAGGTTGGTCTGGGCCATGGCCTCCAGAGTGTAGTTAAATCAGGTAATCACCAGCAAGATAAGAGAAAGAACCAAATAGAAGCAAAGTCTCATTGGCAGTAAGAGCCGGACAAAATAGTCTTGGATTAGTTGCATTTAGAAATGCAATTTTTAGAAATTTCCAGCTTCTTTATTATAAGTTCTTCATTTGGGCCTTTAAGAATCTGAGGTTTGACTGGATATTTGGGTTTCTTTAGACACCATAATGAGCCATCATATTCTCTGTGTGAAATTACATTAATTGGTGATTCCCACGGCAATACAGATTTAATTAACATTTTAAAATTTTATACAAGGAATTATTCATTCATTCATTTTTAGTAATTGTGTCCATTATCCACTCTGTCACTGGTTATATGATCATGCATATGTTTGAATAAATCAGATGTTTAGTTAAAGCTGTGGCTTCTGTTATAAGCTTTGTAGGGAAATATTTATCTTTAAAATTCCTGGTCGGCTTCAATTAAATTTGGCTTGGTAATTGGCTGTTAGCGGTAGGTATCCAGTGATGTGTATCCTTATTAAAGTCCCCTTTCTTTCTGAAATTTTACTCCATTTTTCAAACCATCGTATTGTAAACTGACAAGTCTGTGGCACTTAAAATGTTTCCTTAAATTCTTGACTTTTATACTTTCTCAGGTACTTCTTCAAATTTTTAGTACTTTGATATATCTCTTTTCCTTTACAGAGGAAGATATCTTCTTGTAACAACTCAATTTTTCTAGGGCTGGAGATCTAGTTACCTTGTACGGAATTATGGCAAAAGAGTACCTAATGGATGGATAATGATAATGTTAGAGCTTTCCACTCAATAATGAAAAATAAACTATATAGCCTACATTTTAACTGTGTCTGGAGCAAAGTGCTTTATAATGTTTTCTGTATTCCCAGAGGCATGTGATATTTACCAGTTTTACCTTTATTGTTGTTACTTTTGTATACTTTGCACGATTAACTTACCAGTGTCAGAAGGACTAAAATAAATACTGATTTTTCAATATAAAGGTATTGAAACAAATATCACGCTTAAAATGACAGTTATCAGTAAACACTCATCATGCGTATGCTCTGTGTAAAGTACTTTGTTAGGCACCCTACAAGATTTAGAAATAAATCCCATGTGTCTCTGGTCATCAGGAACCTTTGAGGTTGTGTAGGATATTATAACTTTATGAAAAGAAGCTTCCCAAGTGACCTACAGGGCTTTGCCTAGGGAGGAGGGATCATTTCAGACAGTTTACCAATGATGTTTTATCACCAGAGTTCTAAAGTTGACATTCATTCACTGAATTAAAAAAAAATGGTTTAACAACTAGTGTAATAAATATTGGTTATATTTAAAGGCTGTTCCTAATGTTTATGTCGTTTTTAAGTTGAGCTTCTCTTATATGTTAATGTAAACTCTTACTTTATTGTCTCCCTAGTTTACTAGAAAATGGTCAGTTTGAAGTTGTGACAGGTGGCTGGGTTATGCCTGATGAAGCTGCTGCACATTACTTTGCCTTAATTGACCAACTAATTGAAGGACATGAGTGGCTAGAAAAAAATCTAGGTATGTATTGATGTCTTCTCTCTTCACTTGGACTACTTGGGGCAGTTAATTTTGGGGAATGTGTGGTGACGCTCTATTTTATTTTTTTAAATAATTAATTTTCCCAATACTAATTATTTTTGAGTAATTTATCCTTCATTAATTTATGATGTTTCTTTGATCATCAACTGAGTTACATAAATAAAATAGGGCACTTTTAGGGTCATATACCTTGTTTAATGCATTATTTTATCTATTAATTTTACCTATTATTTTTATTAGAATTTATTTTCCTAAAAATACCCCACTGGGATTTTAGTTGCATAAATAAAAACTCTTGGTCATAAAAAGGCAAAAACCTAATTTACTAGTTTAAGGGGGATAAAAGGAAAGATAGGTATTAGTTTTGTCATTGAGAATTCCAGATATAAGGTGTTTTCAGGTAAGGTTGGATCCAGGGGACTCAAAGTCTGTTGTCTGGGCGCTGTCTCTTCTGTCTCTGTGTATTTTTGCCTGGCTTTAGTCCTCTCCCGGATCCCTTCACATGGTGAGTAAGGTGGCCATAGGCAATTAGGACTCTCATCTTCCCAGTCTAACAACAGGAGGAGGAGTTTTCCTTTAATACCTTACCCAGTTTGCCCAATTTGAGTCAGGTGCTTATTTCTGAGCCAGTTACTGTGGCCAGAAGTATAGGAGCGGAAATCACAGAGGCCTGGTCAGTTTGGTGGAAATGATCATGGGGCAGAGGGGCCTATGGAGGGCAGGGTCCGCCTTGCCTGAGCCACGTGGATGGATGGGTCCTCTGTGGTGAAGGAGGGATACTGGTATCACAAGAAGTGGGAACGGGGAAGCTGCACTGATGAAATCAGATGTTCGCTACAACTCATGGGAACATGGGACTTGGGCTAATTGAAATCTTTGTGATAGCTAATGTTCGCATTGTGTAACATGGTATGTAATTCCTTTTAAATATTTCATATCAAGGGGCCTCCAGTTTCAGGTACCCCCTCTTGTAAGAAAGCTGTACTTTCGCTCCAATAAAAATCTTTGCTCCTCTAAAAATAAGTACATAAATAAATAAATATTTCATATCTCAGTTCAGTTTTGTAGTTCTGTATGGTAAGAAGCATGTTTTTTTATTGAAGTTCATTCTAGATATTTTATTATTTAAAATGTTTTTTCTGTGTTAGAGATAAAATCCCTGCCGTTCCCATTAATTTTTTTCTTTTTATTTTGGAATAGTTTCAAACTTAAAGAAAAGCTGTAAGAATACTATAAAGAGCTTCCATAAACCTCTCAACCACATTCACCAATTATTAAAATTTCTGCATATTTGCTTTATTTTGTTCTCTTTTCATGGTGTTGAGATTGTTGTTATTATTAGAGTAAGTTGCAGATGTCATACCTGAACAGAAAAAAGATAACATAGACCTGAAACTGCTATACTTAGAAAAGTCTTGCCTACAAGTTGGGCCTTTGGCTGGTGCTTGGGGGCTTCGATTTTGCTAAATGCTGAAAGTGGCTTGCTGTGTTTAAATTGTTTGTAAAAACATTGTAGTTTATGCTAAATACTTGTTTTCTTCCTGGAGTCTAGAATCTCAGTATGTACTAGGCAGAGGGGTGTCTACTTCACCAGCCCCCTTGGACACTGAGTCTCTCAAGAGCTTCCTTGGTTGATACCATTTCATGTTGTCACGTTTTGGTGCTGGTGGAATTAAACTTGTCCTGTATGAGTCCACAGGGATAGGACACTTAGAGCCTTATGCTTGGTTTCCTGTGGATTGTGCCCTATGTGCCTTTTGCCTTTGCTGCTTTTGCTTTGCATCCTTCCACAGTCATAAATCATAGCTGTGAGTAAAACTGTATTCCAAGTCCTGTAAAGTTTCTTAGCAAACCACTCAACAGGGGGGTGGACTTGGAGACTCCTTACACAGTGCCACTTTTCTAAGCCAAAAATATTCTAAGCTAAGAATATTCACTTTATAAACCTCGGTTTTTGTGGATTTTGTCTTTATGTTTAGCTTTTATTAGTATTCGATTGTCAGAAAAGTCATGACGCATTTTTGCAACGAAAAACATAGAAAAAATACGTCATGGCTTTTCCAACAACCCAATATATAATTTATATGCAGTGCAACATAGGAATCTTAACTGTAGAGTTTCAGTTCTAACAAATGTATGGACCCATTTAACCCCCATTTTCATCACTCCAGAATGGTCCATATTCTCTTGAGCTTTCCCTCGGGAGCCAACTGCTTTCTGATTTCTATCACTGTAGATTATTTTTGCCTATTTAAGAGCTTCATATACTGTATGGACTAACTCTTTTGGATCTGGCTGCTTTTGCTCAGCATCAGTTTTTTTCTTGTAACTGTATTGTTTCACATATCATAAAATTCACCCATTTAAAGTGTACAGTTCAGTAGTTTTTAGTGTATTCACAGCGTTGTGCAACCATTACCACCATTTATTTTGGGGACTCTTTCAACACCCCGAAAAGAAATCTCTTATTCATTAATAGTCACAAGTCTTTTTGACTCCTCCCTTCCCTGCCTCAGGCCTAGGCAGCCACTCATCTGCTTTTTATACATATGGCTTGGACTGTTCTGGACATGTCACATAAATGGAATCATACAGCGTGGCTTGTGTGACTGGCTTCTTTCACTTGGCATGATGTTTTCTTTTTATTTATTTATTTATTTATTTATTTATTTATTTATTTATTTATTTTTTTTTGTTAGCTTCAGGTGTACAAAACAATGCAATAGTTACCCTTTTCACCCTCACAAAGTAACAACCCCCCTCCCCCCATCCACTGCCCTCCCACCCCCTTGGCATGATGTTTTTAAAGTTCATCCATGATAATAGCATGTATCAGTGCTTCATTCTTTTTGATACCTGAGTAATATTTTGTTTGGATAAACATTTGTTTATCCATTCTTCGGTTGATGAACATGTAGATAGTTCCCCTTTTGACTACTATGAATAACGCTGCTATATACATTTGTGTAAGTTTTTGTGAGGACGTATGTTTTCATTTCTTTGGGGTATATCCCTAGGAGTGGAATTGCTGGGTCATATGATAACTCTATATTTAGCATTTTGAGAAGCTGCCTAATTGTTTTCCAAAATGGCTGCGCTATTTACATTCCGAACAGCAATGTATGAGGTTTCTATTTTCTCTACATTCTCAACATTTGTTATTGTCTTCTTTTTTTTTTATTTTAGCTATACTAGTGTGTGTGAAATGGTATTTTATTATGACTTTCATTTGCATTTCCCTAAGATTAATGATGCTAAGCATATTTTCATGTGTATATTGGCTCTTTATATATCATCTTCGGAGAAATTTCAATTCAAGTCATTTGCCTACTTTTAAAATTGGGTTCTCTGTCTTTTCATTGTTGACTTGTAAGAATTCTTTATATATTCTTGATACAAATTCCTTGTCAGATAATGATTTGCAAATATATATATTTTTAATTGTATGGGTTGTCTTTTCAGTTTCTTGAAGGTATGCTTTGATAAACAAAAGTTTTAATTTTGATGAAATCCAGTTTATTTTTTCTTTTGTCACTTGTGTTTTTGATGTCATTTTTAAGAAACCATTTCTAACTGAAGGTCATGAAGACTTATTCCTGTGTATTTCTCTCTGAGTTTTATGGTTTAACTCTTACATTTAGATAATGGACACATTTGAGAATATGGAGTTTTTCTTATTGTAGCTTTGGTTAAAATTAGTGTTCTCAATTTTGTTTTATAAACAGTTTACAACAACATGTTATTTTGGAGACTATTTCCATTTGATTATGTACAGGTTTTTTTGGGGGGGGCTCTCTAGTCTATTCTGTTGATCTGTGTATCTGTTTTTATGCTAGTACCATTTTGTTTTGATTACTAAAACCTTGTTTGATATCAGGTAGCATGAGACCACCAATTTTATTCTTTCTCAAGGTTGCCGTGTCTATTCGGGGTCTTTTGGGGTTCCATATTAATTTTAAGATTATTTGTTCTAGTTCTGTGAAAAATATCATTGGTATTTTGATAGGGATTACATTGAATCTGTTCATCACTTTGGGTAGTATGGACATTTCAATGAAGTTAATAATTCTTACCCATAAGCATGGTATATGCCTCCATTTATCTGTAGCTTCTTCAGTTTCTTTCTTCATTGTCTCATAGTTTTCTGAATACAGGTCTTTTACCTCCTTGGTTAAATTTATTCCTAGATGATGCTATTGTAAATGGAATTGTATTTTTAATTTCTCTTTCTAACAGTTCATTATCGGTGTATAAAAATGTAACTGATTTCTGAATATTAATTTTGTATCCTGCTACTTTATTGAATTTATCATTTCTAATAGTTTTTTGGTGGAATCTTTTTGGTTCTTTATACCTAGTATCATGTCATCTGCAAACAATGACAGTTTTACTTCTTCCTTTCTCATTTGGATGCCTTTTATTTCTTTTTATTGTCTTATTACTGTGGCTAGGAATTGCAATAATGTTTTGAATAAAAGATGTGAAAGTAGGAATCCTTATCTTGTTCCTAATCTTAAGGAGACTGCTTTTGGCGTTTCCCCATTCAGTATAATGTTAGCTATAGGTTGTCGTATATGGCCTTTATTAAGTTGAGGTATGTTCTTTCTCTTCCCACTTTGCTGAGAGTTTTTATTGTAAATGGATGCTGGATTTTGTCAAACACTTTTTCTTCATCTATTGATATGATCATATGATTTTTATCTTTCATTTTATTTATGTGATGTATCATGTTAATTGATTTGCAGATATTGAACCAACTTTTCCTCCCAAGAATAAATCCCACTTAATTGTGGTGTAGGATCTTTTTAATGTATTGCTGAATTTGATTTGCTAGTATTTTGTTGAAGATTTTTACATCTATGTTTATCAGCCCATAATTTTCTTTTTTTGTAATGTCTTTGGTTTTGGAATCAGGGTAATGGTGGCCTAGTAAAATGAGCTTGTGAGCTTTGCCTCCTCTTGAATTTTTTGGTGTTAATTCTTCTGTGAATGTTTGATAAAATTCACCTGTAAAGCCATAAGGTCCAGTACTTTTGTGTGATGGGAGTTTTTTACTACTGATTTAATTTTCTTAGTAGTAATTGGTTGGTTCAGATTTTGTACTGTTTCCTTGTTGATTTTCTGTCTGGAGGATCTGTCCATTGGTGAGAATCTTTAAAAAAAATAAAAGATTCGATTTATATAATGCCAAATGAATAATCTTATCAATTCTAATCTGTGCATTTGTTTATTTTTTGCATTTTATCCTCTGTGAAATTGAGGTATACCTTTAGTTGATGGCTGTTAATATTGGTGGAAGTCAGGTGTGAAAAATTTTGTTGACATCGTCTAGGTAGAAAGGAAGCACCGGCATCAAAATATCTCAATATTTAGTGAAATACGGTACAGTTATTTTGGCCAGTTCTGCAACTGTATAATAAGATGACTTGGAGCAGCTGTAAGGAATAAAATGCAGCCTAAAAATTTCTGAATGCTGGGATTGGGGAGTACAGGTTGAAATGAGTTTGCTTACTTGTCTTTATTACATAACAGCAAATTGCTGGGTTATCCGGCTTCAGAAAACAGATCCGAGACGGAGGACTTGATTCTGTTTATTTCTCTAGCGTCATTGAATGGCAGTAGCTTTCTAATGTCTATAAGATGGCAGGGTGCTTGTTTCAGCTCTAAGGGATTAACTTCTGGTGTGATTTCTCCTGCCTGGGAGGACATCGCCTTGTCTGAATCCTCCCTTTTTAGGGAGCCCTGTTGGGAGTGCTCTTAAAGGTAATGCTGGGCAGCTCCTTTGTCTTAGAACTCTGGAGACCATAGAACTCTGATGAGTCTGAATGTGGTGGGACTTTCTTTTATTTTACTTGTCAATTAAAAAAAAATTAACACTTATTTTCTTAATCAACAGGAGTGAAACCTCGGTCTGGTTGGGCTATTGATCCTTTTGGACATTCACCAACAATGGCTTACCTTCTAAAACGTGCTGGATTTTCTCATATGCTTGTCCAGAGGATTCATTATTCAATTAAGAAACATTTTGCAACGCATAAAACACTGGAGTTTTTTTGGAGACAGAATTGGGGTATGTTGTGTTTGACGAGATCTCACTTGACCTAGACATTATTTCGCAAGGGTTATGATCTCATGCCATTATGGGTTGTATTCAGAGTGTCAGTCTTGAAATCTGGTTGCCGAAAGATACACATTCTTATTATTTTTACAATGCATTTCTATCAAAATTCTTTTAAGCAATGGTGAAGATATTTATCTATAGAACATTGTAGATTCTTTTTTATGCCTAAAGAAAATAAATAAATATAAGGAGTTAGTCTTTTGCAAATAAGGCTTTCACTTCTATTTTTAAAAACACCTGTTTTATCACAAAACTGAACATGCATTAAAACTATATCAAGTCATTTATCTTATATTCAGCCAAGTGTTTCTTCCTTCTGTTTCTCCTGTCTGCATCTAGTAAAAATTCCCTTTTAAAACCTTAATCCTGTCCTCCTAGAACAGTTCTCATATTAACTATATTGCTTGTTTTTGCACTGTGTTTTGTGGGCACCCCAGCATTCCAGGGACATACTTCTGCAGCTCTTTGTTGGGGGAGAAGAGACAAGATTTAGGCCTCTTGGAAAGCCTTTGCTTTTTCCACCTCCATTTAAAATTCAGAACACCTTATTTTTTAACTCATTTTTTTATTTGTTGAATCTTTATTAGGGGTCATGCATTATGTTATATGCCTGATATTCACTGTCTCATTGGATCTTAAAAATAATCCTTTAAATTAGGATTTATTATCTCTTTTACATAGTGAAGAAATGGAGGCTTAGAAATGTGAAGACATTTGCTAGGTCACAGAGGTAGAAGGTATGGAGCTGAGATTTGAATCCAATTCTGTGCAATTCTGAAGCCTGGGCTCCTAACTCTTGGCATACACTGCCTTCCCAATCTTGAGTCTTCAATCACGTTTCATCTGGAAAAAGGATTTAATTTCTAAAACAATGTTTAGAAATTACTGCATTATATCGTGCTTGCTTTTCTGTGTAATCTAGACCCTCTTTAGTGTTTCAGAAAAATTATATGGTGATCTAGATAGTAACTTCCTTGTATATAATGCTGTTTTTTAAATAAAGAGAGAAATTAGCTATACTTTATTTTGGAAGATTAAACCTGTAGGGAAAATAAGAACTTGTAGAGGGTTGCATCCTGTATAGTTCGATCAAATGCAAAGGAGCATATTAAAAAAAAAAAAAAAGATTGTTAATTTGAAGAAGCCCTACTTAAACTATTGCCCGTAACTATTAGTCATCAAGAAATTACCAAGTACTTTTATGTAGTTATTACTATGCTAGGAAGCAATATAGAAAACATCTTTGGCTATAAGGAAATTAGTCTAATTTGATGAAAGACAAATAACACCAAATGCAGCAGATAAACTGAAATGTGTAAATGAGCTGCTAAATAGTATGGTGTGAGGAGAAATAGTGGGGTGTTGAGAACATCCTTGAGCACAGAAGAAAGGAGGAGGAAGAGTTCCATTAGTTCTGGGACTTGTGACAATCTCTGTGCAGGTTAGCAAGCATTAGTGACCAGCATCCATGGTGTCACACTCATGAATGTGATTCAGTGAAACAACTGACAGCACAGAAATAATACAGAATATAATAGCTTTAACATTTGGGAAAGATCTAATAATTATTTAAACTAAATGGGGCGTGAGGCAAAACTGAAATATTTGAGAATTTATCCGACAGATTTGAATATGCTGCTTTAAAACTGTGTTTTGGAATTAAGTTGAGCTTCTTTGTGTATTCTTAATGAAGTAGCTATTTTCATTTTAAAATTTAAATGTTGTTTTTTGTTGTTATTTCCTTTGCCTGTCTTTGTTATGAAAACAATGCATGCTCATTCCTGAAAGTTGGAAATCCATACATAATTAAAGGCAGGGAGCCATTTACAGGTCAGGCTCATACAAAGATAACCACTTTTAGCTCCTAGTTAAGCCCTCCCATCTCACTCTGACTTCTGAACTCAGGGGCAGATAGATCAACACATGCTGGCACTGCCGTTTTAATTAAAAACAATTCTGCAACAGGGATCAGCGCTTGTTTTCTCTGTCTTTTTGGTATGCTTGTTTTTATTCTTGTTTTTGATTTTCAAAAATTTTTTTCTATGTTCCTTTCTTGGTGAAAAGTCCCATTGACTCTTTCTTGGTCAACATCGAAGAGGCTCCTTGAACTCTCCTGGTTGTACTTCCTTCTTCTAACTGCAAGAAGAGGATAGGAATTTACCCAGTGTTTTCACAAGCCATTCCACCCCCCCTTCTTCCTTTGTTCTTTCAGGTACCCCGTTTTCTCCCTTCCTCTCTTCTCACCCAGACTCTGCAGCTCATGGTCTCTCTCAGTGTGTTCTGTTACCTGAGGTGGGAACAGTGTGGCAGGAGCTGGCAGCCAGGGATGGACACAGCCATAATTTTGGTTGAGCTGGTTAGAAATTTTGCTCCTGTTCCATTGTATCCTTCTAGATCAGCAGATGCTGGTTCATGATAGGGCTTTTCTGTTCCTGCTAAATTTTGATATAAGAGGTAGATAGAGACTGAGGTATATTTCCCTCAGGCTGGTGGTCATTCAATGCTGTGGGATATATGTACTAGGAATTAAAAGGATGTTGATTTAGGGCAGAGCTCGGCATTGTGTGTGTATAAAGTACTGGCATTTTGAATGGTTTTGGGAAAATGAAGTTTATAAATGCAGGTTTGTCTGTTGGCTCTTTATTTTAGATCTGGGATCTGGCACAGATATTTTTTGCCACATGATGCCTTTCTACAGCTATGACATCCCTCACACTTGTGGACCTGATCCTAAAATATGCTGCCAGTTTGATTTTAAACGACTTCCTGGAGGCAGATTTGGTTGTCCCTGGGGAGTCCCCCCAGAAACAATATACCCTGGAAATGTCCAAAACAGGTATGAAAAGACGCATTTCATAAGACAACATCTTGAATAAGCCATCATTAGGTGCTTATTGCTGAAGAGCTGAGTAAATGGGCTTCAGGAGCCAACATTATCCTCATTCAAGGTATTCATTCAAACCAAATCTAACGCAACTTAAAAGTAAGAGCCTTGGCGATGCCTCTTTTATGTCATGGCTTAATGGAAAGTGAACAATAGAAGGTCAGTATACAATGGGTAACCTAACATGCACTGTTATTACCATTTCTTTCACCCTCAATACAAAAGCCTTCTACTGTGTTTGATTTCATATACTTTTGTTGATAATAAAACTTCTGGTCTCTCTTGTATAAATTGGTAAGAAAAGCAACCTACTGCAAAAACACATTTATCGAAATGGAACACATAGAGTGTAGTTATCTGTTCTCTTAATAGCAGTTTCAATAATAGTGAACGCTGCCCAGCCTTGCTGATACATCTTTGCATCTTTCTGATGTTTTTCACTTACAGGAAACTTTAATTAGGAGTATTTATACTTAAAGATATTTAAATAAAAACAAAGGAATGAGTCATTTAAAAAAAAAGAAATTGTGCTAATGATGGAATTATTGAACCAAGTTACCTATATAGTTCTAATTTTGGTGGTTTTAAAAATTAATTTCTCCACTTAAAAGCTAGTGGCCTATAATGCATTAAAATAAAACATCATGTTGTAATATAAAGCCACTCAACTCTGCTAGAAAAATAATACAGCCTTTTTTTAAATGAAGTAAGATCTTTGCACTGTGCTCTATCAACTCTATTTATTTTATAAAAATTTACTTTTAAAAAAATATGTGTGAGGAGGAAGGTGAGATTGGGTCTCTTTGCCTTCAGGGAGTCCACGTGGGTCATAAAGAAAATGTTCCAGTGTGAACCTCTCACTGTGGCAGACACAAAAGGATTTTAGCATGGCCTCCTTCTGGAAGCCATGGATCCTTTCTATCAAAATCTGACTTTCATAGTTGTTTTGAAAAACTGTCCAAGGTTATAGAGATCGACCTGGTTTCACTTTGTTGGTTCCTACAGCAGTGAGAATCGGTGAGGAACATTAAACAGCCTGTTTTCAGGGTTAGGTGAGTTAGACAGGAGAGAATAATTCAGTATATTATGTAACGAAAGGTATAGTGAAAAGGAAGCGAGGTAGCTTGCCTGTCTATTTGGGAAAATAGTTGTTTTTCACTGAATTGGGTATTTATACTACTTCTCTCAGCTCAAGTGGTCAGGGATAGGGAATTGTTTAAAGGATAGCCAGATACTTCAATCGGGGATTCCCAGTGCACCCGTAGGTATTGTAAGGCCCGTTTTTTTCTCTTCTGGGTGCTGTGGAGCGTTCCAGAGAGCTATATTGTGTAATCATCTTGCTGTGCCATCTAACCCTTTAAAGATTGCTTCCAAAAACATGTTTTGTGGTCAGTCAGTTCCAGTGATTCTGAGAATGGCTTCCAGGCACCTGGGGACACACAGATGAATGAATATATGTAATACTCATGTTGATTTTTAAAAAACTTCCTATAAGTCTTAACCCTGCTTGTTACTTTTCATCTAAATATCAGCTTCCTTTGACTTCGTGATGAATGGAGATCAAACACAAGCATTCCAGCTTAGCAGAACTTGACTTTTTAATACCTAAAAGAAAATGAAATATTTAACTAGAATATATAAGTGACACATTTGATACATTCAGTTCAGCAGGTTCTCTACTTTGTAAATAAATACCATTCTTCATCAAGTTCAGTATTTGGTCTAGTACTATGTATTTTACCTATGATGATGACTTACATGTCAGATGATTTCATATTTCAGGGAGTTATTTATTTTTCTTGGTTCTAGTTAAGTATACATTTCTTACCTGGTAGAATAAGTGAAGAGCAAATTGCAGCTGCTCATCTTCAAATGTGATGTGGGTCAATTCATTCATAATTAGTTTACCATATACCGGGGGTGCCAAAAAAATGTATGCAAGTGGACACTTTGGTCGACGTTTCTCAAGCAGTAGTTCGCCGTAATCAGAAGTGTCTGGACACTAATGGTAACCACTTTAAGCACCTCTTGTAATTGCAAAAGTCAAACATGACTTGTATTCATCTTTTGTTATCAGTATATATTGAGTATTACAATTTTAATAGTTTTCACCTTTCTTAAAATGTGTATACATGTTTTTGGCATCCTCTGTATTTAGTGAGTATCTACTGCCTGCCAGGTGGTGTAGGTTGGTTCGTTTGTTTTCCCAGTGTTGACAGTTTCTGAGCAGGAGCTTGAGAGTTAGGATAGATACTGAATGGAAAAGGCACATCATTAATGTTTGTGATTTCTTTCCTCTTATGTATTTTATACACGTGCATGCAAGATATGGTATATCTAGTAGTAAACCTTGGTATGCATTTAAGTGATTGCATATCTTTTTTTATGCTGGTTGCCTGAGGGATCTAGTTGAATGCTTAGTCATAATATATCTTATATTTGTAATTATATATATATATATTTTTTTTCTTTTTCTGTTATTTATTTTGGTCTTATGTGATTATTCTCATTGTATGCATGTTTTTTAAATGTAAGTGATAATCCAAAATTGTTTTTGGTAAACATAGAATATTAGTAAATTACTAGTAAAAATTAAGGACTTTCCCCTAATGCTAATCTCAGAAAGCTAAGCATTATATGTTATATAAGAATATTACAGTTATATTTTACCAAGTTATTAAATTTTTGCTAATAATTTAGTACTTAAGCAATTTCAGAGACTATCAATATAAAAAGATCATATAAAATTCTCAATTTAGCTAAGTGTTTTTTTCATAATTTCTGTAAAATGCCTCTTTCTGTCATTGATGTTCTTTGAGTTTCTTGATAAGGTTTTACATTGTACATTGGAATGTACTTTTGGATAGTCCTTGAAGGGAAAATTGGAATACTAGGTGAAAAGCATATGTGTCATTTATCATTAATTTCTTAAGCTTTGGCCTTATAAACATGGAGAACTACTCTAGTTCATCCCCTTGTTTAACTTTATTTTCACAAGCCCTTGCTCTTGGTTTGCATTCTCAGACTTCCTCAAGTGGTGCCCAATTCAGCATTTCCCAAAGGGTTTTCTGCAGAATAGTAGAATATGAAATAAAAACATATCAGCGCATTGTGTTTAGCTGACCTTTTGAGTCATGGGTTAGAGCCCAGGGAGGTGAACCAGAATAGCTCCGTCAACTCCTAAGCTGTATCTTTGATCAGTATTGAGAAGGACAGCATGACAAATACTCAGATTATTGATGACAGGTATTGAGTTGGTTTTCTTCCTTTAGAAAAGGAAATACAGTTCTATAACTGGTTTCATTTAAAAAATTATACTTACGTTTAATCAGGCAATTTTAGATTAAATTAGAGAAAGAGATCTTAAGTCAAAGCAAACTTGAAAGTTCCTCTAGGTGAGAAATCCTTATTGTCTTCTTGGACTAAATTATTTCAAAACACAGGCTATCTGGGTTCCAGTCTCTCTGGCTGGCCTTTACTGGAGCATTGATGATGCCCCCAGTAACTATATGCCAAAGTTCGTAGGTGACTTTATTTCTCTAAGGGTAATCCTTTGGAAAACTCTTAAGTTTTTCCCTCTGATAAGAACTTATGAATATTTTAAATGGGTAATGAAAATTAGCATGGTAGTTTAAAAAATTGCCTCATAAATCATACTAATGTAGAACGAACATAGTTTAAAATATACAGTAATTTCTTTTAACATAATACACTTTTTAATGAGTTGCCCCCTTGTTCTTTTCTGAATACTATTTGTATTTTCCCTTTTTTTCTTTTGAAGGGCTGAGATGCTTCTAGATCAGTACCGAAAGAAGTCCAAGCTTTACCGAACCGCGGTTCTCCTGGCCCCACTAGGAGATGATTTCCGCTACGCAGAACGCACGGAATGGGATCATCAGTTCAAGAATTATCAGCTGCTTTTTGATTATATGAATTCTCAACCTCAGTATAATGTTAAGGTAATGAGAAAATATTTAATTATAATACTGTATTTGGAGTTGAGCCTTCACTATTAAATGAGGCTACTTAACACAGTAGCCTTAGTTTCTTGGTCCTGAATCCCAGTATTCTTTAAACTATGTAGTTCTTATGTAAAAGTGTAATTCATTAAGAGAAAAATTACCTTATATTCTACTTCCATTTCCTACCACTCCATGAAGATTTGGGAGCCATCACTTTTATGTGGTTGAAAACAAATACCTACCACGTTGTGATGTTCATTTTTTCAGTGATGTCCTGTTTTTCTACCAGCATTTGACAGTTTGTTGTTTCTCTGTGACAATGACATCCTGCACCGGCAGATGCAGGTGAACATGTCATGAATTTTGCAAACAAATGTCTTGTGCCCAGAGAACACACTAGCATTTTTCTTAGATGAGACTTCTAAAATTAATCATTTTTCTGTAGTTTTTACCTTTTTGTTGTGGAAAATTGAAAGTGCACCCTAAAATTTTGAGAATAACACAAAATGTACCCTAGAGTTTTGAGACCAGTGCAAGTACACCCCACCCCCACCCCCCTGCATCCGTGGTTCAAGTACAGCATTCATCAACTCAAGGTCACTTTTATCAGCTGTGTCCCACTGTCCACTCACCCCCCTCCCCAGGATTATTTTGGAGGAAATTTCAGATGTCATAGTTTCATCTGTATCAGTATGTATATCTAAATGATAAGGACTCTGTTAAAACATATAATCATAATATCATTATCACATCTAAAAAATTAACAATAATTCAATAATATATATCCAAATAGATTCAAATTTTCCTGATCTCATAAAAGTATTTTTAATAGATACTTTCTGTGAGTCAAGATTCAAGCAAGAGTCACATATTAGACCTTACATGAGAAAAACTTGTTCAACATGTTTATTATAGTCACATTACTAACTTTCAGACAGTAGAAAAATCTGTGAAAATACTGTAGAAAGGAAGTGATGTTAATAGATCAGTGGTTACCAGAGGGTAAGAGGGGGGAGGATAGTAGAAGTGGGTCAAGGGGGTCAAATATATGGTGATGGGAGGAGAACTGACTCTGGGTGGTAAACACACAATGCAATATATAGATGATATATTACAGAATTGTACACTTGAAACCTGTGTAATTTTACTAACCATTGTTACCCCAATATAAATTTTAATTAAAAAAGAAAAAAAAATTAGAAAGCTGATAATGGACCACATTTTATGTAGCTAGAATTCAGGTTTGTTAAGTAAACTTAAAAAGTATCAAATAGATAAATAAAATTAAGTAAAATGTCAAATTTATTCAACATAACAACTGAATTTCTACCAGATTACGAACTCTGAACATCGGGTCTTGTTTAAATCATCTCTGTAATCTCCTCAAAGGTGAAACTCATACATGAACATTTGATTAGAGGAGGGCGTATGTACGTGGTTATCTTATCTCTAAACATGCCTTCCTGGAGAATGGTTTTGAGGTCCATAAAAGGATCTACTAGCTGATTCTGAAGAATTAAATCCTGATTTTAATATTTTACTTATTTCCTCCTTTGTTTGCACACTAGAACAATTTTTTTTAAAGTAAAATTTAAAGTTGAAGTATACAGGAGATGTACACAAACCATAAGTGTACAGAGAAATTTTTCAAGTTTAAAAATGCCCATGTAACTAGCCACCATCCAGATCAAGAGGTAGGACATTTATAGCACTCTGGAAGAGTCTTTCTGATGCCCTCCAAATCGTTACCAATTTCTGCAAAAGCAACCATATTTTCCCTTCTTCTTACTGTGATTAATGTTGCTCTTCTTAAATTTTATAAGACGAGAATCTTAAGCTTGTGTTATTTTGTATCTGGCTTTGTTTGCTCCATGTTATGTTTGTGAGATTCATCCATTTGTTGCATATAGCAGTAGTTCATTCATTTTTAATGCTGTATAATATCTCTAGTACCCATTTGATAAATATACCTATTGTTGATGGACATTTGGGTTGTTTCCGGTTTTTGTCTATGGTAAATTAAGCTGCTTTGAAAATTTTGTGCATGTTTGGGTATACATGTGTTTGAGTTTATGTGGGTATAAAATGGGATGGAATTTTTTGGTCATTAAGTATCACAGGTTCAACTTTAGTAGATAATAATACCAGACCATATTCCAAAATAGATGCTCTAGCTGTTGCATTGCATGATAACTTAAGTTGCTGCACTTACTTACTCAGACTTTGCATTGTCAGGATTTTCTTGTTTTTCATTTTTATCCTTTATGATGGATGTGATGGTTTTATTTTGTATTTCCCTGGTAGTTAGTGAGGCTAAGCCTCTTTTCATAAGTTCATTGCCATTTGGGTACCCCCTTTTGTGAAGTGTCTATTTAAGTCTTTTGATGACTTTTTAAAAAATTAAATTGGGTTGTCTGTCTTTTTTTATCTTTCATAGTTCTTTTATATATTTGG